>NC_135778.1:8809036-8869093 GCF_028453695.1 Augochlora pura
CATGCCAACCCGCCCGCACCCTTCCTCTCACCCTACCGCTCCTCGATCAAACACTCTCGCTCGATCCTAGCCTCCTTTTTCATCCGACACCGGGATCTCGATCCGTCGATGATCTAGACACGGCTATCAGCAAACCGAACCAGACTTCCGCGGGGATACGGTTAATCTTTCATGCCGCGGTTGTCTGTACGCCGCAGCCCGTCGACGGTGCGCACTCGATTTTCTCGGGACGGTAGACAGGCGGTGATGTTCGGATGGTGTTACCTGTCGTCAACGTCTTCCCGAATATCTCTGTCCTTACGAGAAATTTGGAGAGGGATTTCGTAGGCAGGGTGGAGTGAAGTTGACTCTCTGCCCGATGCCAGTGGGGACAGATTTTGAGGATAATTTTGTTGGTGCTGTATTTTGTTTAAGTCTCTGTTGAGTTTCTTAGTTTTGGGATGAAGATGGACAATTTTCGGAAGAGGAGATTCGATTGTTCTGGCGTTGTCACGTTTTTTATAATTGTTAATACAAAATATTCTTCTGAATTGTTCTTTAGGTTAAGTAAATAAAAATGGACAGTTGAAGGAGATATGATTATTTAACCTCTGCGTCTTGGTTTTATAGCTATTGAAAATCGTATCTCTCTTACCCAAAATGTTCATTTTTATTTATATACTAAAGGAGAATTTACAGTAATTGGTAACTAGAAAAACTAAAGCGAAGCTCGGATAAATCGCATTCCCTCTGCGACAGTTGCCTATTTTTGTTTGCAAGCCGAGGGACAATCGGAGAGAATTTACTGTAATTTTCTCTCTAATTTACTGTACAATTTTCTCTCCAATTTACCCTACATTTACTGTACAACACATTTTCACTGATTATTCCTCTCGGCTTGGGAACAAAAATGGACTATTAGAGAAGAGGAAATACGATTGTACGAGCTTCGCGACTGTTTTTTGCACTTGACAATTGTCGGAAACTGTAAAGACGATCTTTAAAGCACGAACAATTATGGTTTATTGTTAGAAATTCTTAGGTTTTTGTTTACGAGATAAAGGACAATTAACGGCAACTACGAAAAATAGCTGAAACTGTCCACGTTGTTTTAAATGTTAAAGACAACAATTGGGCAAAATTTACTGTAATTGACAACTACAAAGGTAGTGCGAGGCTTTAATAATAGTATCTCTTCTTCCCAAACTATCCATTTTTTATTATAAACTAAATGACAATTGGGGAGAATTTACAAATAACTTCAAAAAATTCCCGCGCGTTCATATTTCCTTTTCCAAAACTGTCTATGTTATTCGACATACTTAAGAACAATTGGGCAAAATTTACTATAATCGAGAACCTCAAAAACAAGCGTAAGGCTTCAATAATAATATGTTCTCTCCTCAAATTGTCCCCTCCCGTCCACAACCTGCCTAACAATATACCAAAGACAACCACAAACCGCGCTTATTTCTACACTGTATTAAAATCATCCATCAAAAATCAAAACCATCAAATTTCTCTTCATCGTACACCTACTCCAAACACCCCATAGAGCGAAAAACGACAAAAATTCGCGTAATCTGCGAAACGACAGGTCCCGCATCCAAACACTTGACTGCGCAGTACGTCATCGAGGGACGGCCATCTGCCCGAGTTTGCTCGATCTCGGATGGTAAACAATCCGTTACACCGTCGTTCCACGTGGTTCCTTTTGTCTGTTGCAAGAAGGAGGCGGCGACGGTGGCGAGTATAACGAAAACTGGTCGACCTGGTTCGCCAGTCAGTCGACTAACTGCAATGGGCTACTACGCGGCCATTGACCGTGCCGGCATTATTTAACTAATGAATCGGGCTACGGTCCGCGACAGCCGCCCCTGCAGGCAGCTGACGTTGCTTAATGCTTTCACGATCGACGAGAAATTGCTCTCCTTCCGCCCGCTCCGGCTCTCTCCGTCTACTCCCGGCTAGTATTCCTATAGTATAGAATCGCCTATTATTTCCCGGTGACTCTCCCTTTTTCGAACCGTTCCACCGGCTCACCGCGGCCCAGGCCAGGGACGCCCCGACCGTCCGATGTCCGGTCTGGGTTAGGCCGGCCACGCGTCGTCCCCGGATCATAAATCGTGCGTCCGGGCGAATAGCTCGAACGTGCCGCGAATAGACGGGCCGACATCGTGTCGCGGATACTCATTGCGAAAGTTCTCAAGGTCCGGTAACTGTTTCTACGACGGCCGACCGGGATCATGGAATCCCTCCACGATCCTAGCTCCTGGGCTCGTATGACGGAACCGAGAATCGGTGCATTATGGCGGCTGCGGACGCGATCGCCGAATGTCGATTTCAGATTGTTCTTTGGAAGGGGGTTAAGAGAGGGTCTTTCATCGTTGATCAGAGTGTTGATGGCTATGAAATCTGCGATGTTGGTTCAGTCGGATGATTTTGGAATTTTAACACTTTAGCGACAGGTATAAATCGGCTTTTTGCTCTGATCAGTAATATATAAATCAGTCATGGCAACCAATCATTTGTTATCTATTACCGAGGTATTATTGTTTAATTTTTTTAAATATTAGATACCTTTCGCAATGAATAAAATAGATAATATAAATGTCATTTAATGTTATGAAAATATAAAAATGATTACGGTCGAATGACCGGCCAGGAAAATGTTAATATAGCTATCTGCTCAAATTAATTATTACAGAACCTGTTTTCATAAGAAATGCTGCTTATTTCGCTTTTTTATAAATTTCCTATTTGACAGGTATAGCAAATGATTTTTCAAGATTTAGTAAAATTTGCAGTAAAAATTATTTTAACTATATAAATGACATAACTTCTCAGAGTATCTCCATTTAATACGACAAAGTGCATTCTATAGACACAAAACTGACTCTTGCAATTTATACAATAATTACAACTATTAACCAATTCTTAATATGTAAAACTTTGGTAACATAAAAGCGATCTTTGAACACGATATAACAATACAATATGACAGTTCGAGCACAAAGGGTGAATTATAAATCTCGCGAATAAGTATCGCCAAATTTTCGTCGATTTTCGTCCAAATTATTCACTCCGACCATAATATAGTCATTCCATGCGGCATCAGGATGTTCGTGGTGGTTCCATTTCGTCGGTCCAGGTCCAGGACACCCGGACGACCGGGTGCGAAGGCAATCGTTGATCCGATTTCCTCTCGCGCGGTGGATCGCGCCGTGTATTGCGCAGGTAGAACAATCGTTGGAACATCGACGGAGCGTGTTCAAGGTCCGCTAACTGTTTCTCGGCAGGCGGCGTGACTGTCCGTTCCTCGCGGACATTCCGATGAAAATGCCGGCGTTAATTAATGGACACCCGTGGAACGATTGACTGATCGGGCCCGATTGAATTAGCCCAACGCGTGTCCCCCGGGTCCCGCGCCCGTTTCGAGATTTAACCACCTGCGATGGAAAAACGTGGCCAACCGCGTCGTGACGCTTTTCTTGCAAACCTGGCGACGATATTGCAAGATATTTTGAGTAGTAGATTAGTAGATTAGTAGATTAGTTGATTAATAATTAGTAGATTAGTAAATTAAAATGTTATTGTTTTCCGTGAGTATTCGTTGGTATTTGTGTGAAATTCTTTATGTAAGACTCTAGGAATGCGTCGAGGCGCTGCTTAACCTTTTGACTGCTAGAGGAGTATACGCTTTCACACGAGTCTATATTTGGTAATTTTATTTAGTCAGAATATTATTTAGGCAATATTATATTTTAAGTCAATATTTTCTTTAGTCAATATTATATTTTCAGTCAATATCTACGAAAGACGTAAATTTACGCTCTCTGCATTCCTTTTTGCTGTATAACGCCTTTTACTGTTTTCCAATCAATTAAACGTGGAATTTAACACATTAACTAACATAGCAATCAAGTATCGGCAATTGTATGTAGTATATGTATAGTAGACGTAAAATTCGACGAGAAAGTAGATATGAATGCAAAGAATGCGATGCAGGTTTCTGGGTTTCAAAATATGTACACCGTACACGAATTGATTATTAAATTGTTATCTTCTTATTATCTTTATCTATTCATTATCGTTTCATTGTCTTCACATTAAAATTGTCAACTGAATTTGATGCTTATTACCGATTTTTTCTTACATGTAATTGCCACCTATTATCATCGAAGAAATAACCTAAGATTTAAGTAAGTTAAACTAGCTTCAAGAGATATTAAAAACGAATAAAAAAAACATTTCTATTTTAATTATTATTTCTTCTAAACCCTGACAATGGTATATTAAATCTGCCGGTATAGTTTGATCACTGGTCACCAACTGAAGTGCAACATTCACGCCGTCGATATTGACAGATTCCTCCGCGCCGCGCGCAAAGGGTTAAAACACCGCGACGGCGAGTTTATCGGTGGCGCGAGCGGTTAAACGAAGATCCGGAAGGATCGTCGGACGCCGACAAGCCTGAAACTCGGCGACAATGTTGCCTCCCGGTTTGCCGAACCCGTTCCCACCTCCCCGCGCCGTCCGGTGGCACCGGCCGCGGCGGCGGGTCTCGCTCGCACCGGGACGCATCGAAATGGAATTTTAATTAACATCAACGGCATCATTAAATCTGTGCATACTTGGCATCCCCCTTCGGCGTTGATCCGGCCGGTGATGGAGGGTGGGGGGAGGGAGGGGGGCGCGAGAGCCCACCGCTCTCTGTGTCGGCGCAGAAGGCACACTGTTGCAGTTTGAAAGTTGTAAATTACTCGATGACTTTGCGGCTCTCGCGGCGCGGCCGGCCCTCTTTTTGAGCTCGTTTTCTGCTGGCTGACGGGATCTCTTGTCCTCAACGTATACAGGGCGTTTCAAAACTATACATACTCCGGGAAATGCGGGGGTTCCCGAGGCCATTTCAAGTAACCTTTCCCTTTGCCGAAATGCAATCCGCGGCTCTGTTAACGAGTTATTAAGGAAAACAAGACTCCGTTTGCATTTCGGCAAAGGAAAAGGTCACTTTCGAATGGCCTCGGGAATCCCTCATTTCCTGGAGCATGTATAATTTTGAAACACCCTGTATACCGCGTCTCGCATTATCGATAAACCTGGGGGAGACACTCGAACGAGAACGGCTCGTCTTCGACTTGCTCCGACCGGACCGTTTCGCGGCGGGAACTTTCGAGCCGGGAATATTTACGGATTTTCGTCTCGTCGGTCTAGGTGCCCCGTGCGTTTATTCCACTGCGATTAAGATCTGCGGAGCCGCGAGGAGGACAGGTCAAGATCAAGTTTGTGGAACAAACTAATTTTGTAATTCTTCTCGCTGTTATCAACGTGTCTTTTTAATTGTTGTGGAATTCGTCTTTAAAGATAACAGGAGGATGTCTTTCAGACGACTGAGATATGCCTTTGAGAAAATCGAAAGACGTATTTGAGACGACTGAGACGTCTTAAAGACGTCCATTTTACATTGTAAGACGTTCAGATCTCAAATGGATGTCTCTAAGACGTCCAGTGCTTACTGACTTTAGGATATCGAATAAGAATATCTACCAAACATTATGATTGTTTCTTATCACTCTCTCGTTCTTCTAACCTACACTAAAAGACAGTCTTAACAACAAATATCTGTACAATTAAAGATTATGTTAAAGTTATTCAAATTTATTTTAAAAAATCAATTAAAAATAACCATCGAAAATTACGAAGACACAATAGTCCACCTGAGCAAACAATTCATTTGGTTCACCAAAACTGGTACTATTAGTGATAATTACAAAAGCGTCAACAATTTAGGGTATTTGGCGTAAGCCCGGAGGAACATCTTTTGAAAAATAAACTAATTACTTTTTAATTCATATAAATTTGTATCTTTGCTTATTTACGCATTTACCACTGATTCACAGCGTTTTAAACTAATTAAAACATGAAACAGTATAACTACAATATAACTACAAGTGACTTCGACCTTTTCAGATACGTTAAATTGTATCACACCGTACATAAAAAGCAAAAAAGCAAAACAATGGGTGGATCAGTCTTTAACCAACTTAACTCTGAAGAGTTGAAGGATTGAAGACCGATCAGAGGCTGGGAAGCAAGCAGGGGATGAATGAACCGATTGCTCAGGCCTGGCCACCGAATTTCCAAGTCCCCGGACCTTGATCCGAGCACCGGGCGAGATGAACGAGACCTCGAACCGGTCGTAACTTTCTCGGCCGGGCAACGCGAGCGAGCCGATAGAGTGGCCGGAGAGTGGCCAATTTATTTATCACCGTGGCCGAGTAACAGGCCAGGTCTGGGTCCGCGTTTGGCTCGCGTTTATCGCGGGCCCGCGCGATATTTACCCCGCAGGGAAAATTGAATCGCGTCTGCGGTGGAGGCCTCGCCGTCGCCTTCTTCGTCTTCGCTGCTTTGTCGCCTTCTCTGTCTTCGTTGCCTTCTTCGTCCTCTTTGTTTTCGTTGCCTCCTTTGTTGTCGTTGTCGCCCTCGTCGTCTCCGTCGTCATCGTTGTCGTCACCGTCGACGGCGCTGGTTAAGCGAACGTAGACACGCACGCGGCGACAGACTATCGCGAATCGTAACTTTCACGTTCGATTACCAGAATCGAGGCGACACTTAGCGCTTAGTCGTAAGTGGGCGGATTATTGTCGCATCGCTGGCCCGTAAGTCTTTGACCACGTCGGAACACCAACAACACACTGAGAGTGTTAGAAACACATTCTATGGGGTTTATTTCTAAATAATTTTGAGACATTGTTGTTACTTCTACGTAATTGTTGCTATACAACTACATAATTATTGCTGACATAACTACATAATTTTTCCTGACATAACTACACAATTGTTTCTGATATAATTACATAATTGTTCCTGGGTTCATTTCAAGTAAGTTTTTCCTTCACAAAAATTTTTTTTTAGGCGTGGCTTACGAGTTATTAATGAAAAGCGATGGCCAATGGCAGGCGAGCGCTGTTGGCGCGAGACGACAAGCCAATCAACGGAATTACGCTTCGTCCATTCACTGACTCAGCTACCTAGCGTCACTCCAGCTTGCCTCTTATTGGTCAATGTTTTTCATTAATAACTCGTCAATGGAGTCGCGGATTGCATTTCTGTCGAGGAAAAAGTTGCTTCAAACGATTTCAAATATCTCTTACTTTCAGGAAGTAGCATGATTTTTGGGAGATACTGTGTAATAATGTCGGCGTTGCGCAGTATATAATTGTAAGTAATATAGTGATGCCCGGCTTACTCATTTTTAAAATGGATGTTAAAATTCTGATACCGCTACTTGAATCACTGGTTTAATTTTTATTCATTTCTGTTCACTTTTATTCAATTCTGTTCACTTTTTCTTCACTTTTGTTCATATTTATTCATTTCTCTTTATTCCTATTCATTTCTGTTAATTTCTGTTAATTCTTGTTGATTTTTTTATTTTTATTTATTTTAGATCTCTTTTATTCAGCTCTGTTCACTTTTTCTTCATTTTTGTTCATATTTATTGATTTCTCTTTATCACTTTTCATTTATATTTATGCCTATTCAATTCTATTCATTTTAGTTCATTTCTATTCATTTTACTTCATTACTATTCACTTTACTTCATTTTTCTCCATTTTTCTTCATTTCTACGGCTTCGGACAACCGCGGACAGCGTTATCAAGATTATAATCGCACGTGCTACAGAGTCCACGGTTCCGCAAGCGATAGAAACAGATGTTCTTACCTCATCACTGTACATCTGGTCGTCGCTCGGCCGATCATCTGTTACGAGAATTCCGCGAGCGATTCGGAAAGCAGTTCTCCGGAAATCGGTCGACGCGTTGGTCGAATGTATCCAGCGTCGAACTTCCCCCGGTTTTAACTATAGTAGTTGCGAGAAGTGGAATAAATCTGTGACATTTAGACACATATTATTCCTTAACCTAGTAATTCATATTACACATAAACAATATTACGAATTTTAACATAATTTTGCATTAACATTACAGTCTCATAAATGATTAGAAAACGTTTATTAACTGACTATGTATTAATTACAATATTTCATACACTATTTTCTTCATAGTTACAGGGATGAGCACTTTTTCTACTGTAATAATTTCTTAGAAGGAAAAGAAAAAATATTTACTGCATTTGTCTGTATTTACCTAAATTGTTAAATCCCGATGACAAGAGGACAGAATTTCCGGCTAAGGAAAGAACGGATTAACATTTATAGTTAACAAGATATTAATACAAATCTAAAGTGATTAGGGACCAAAGGAACCAATATTTTGAAGCAACTAATTATGCACTGATCTACTTCCACGTTAACTGGGTGTCGTTAATAAATAATATATAATGTAAAGTAAACGAATGTACATGAACAAATTATTTCGGCCACGCTTCCAGCGAAGTCCGCCGCAGCGTGTCGCCTCGCATTGGCGCAACCTCCTTGGCATTCGTAGAATTCGTTGAGCAATAAAGGACTAGTTAGCGGAGTACAATAAAGAACCGAGGGGGGGAGGTTAGGAGCAAGAAAGTGGCGGGATGGGGGAGGAGGGGGGGGGCGGTTGAATGAGCGCGCGAACGCCTCCGCTGATTTTCTGATCGGATTCCGATGGAGGAAGAGGAAGAGGAGGTCTTTGACTCCGGTCGCGCGGCAGACTGAGTCTGGAGGCTGGTTGATCTAAATACCGAGTAGATACGATCACGATTCGAGATCCTACGCACTGCCTGTCCCTCTATCCGGTTGCCCGTGCGCGCGAACGCGTCCGACTCGCTCCTCTCTCTTTCCCTTTCTCTCCCTCTATTTCTCTCTTTCTTTCTCTCTCTCTCTCTCTCTCTCTCTCGCTTTTTCTGTCACTCTCTTTCTCTCTATATTGCTCTCTCACTCACTCACTCACTCACTCACTCATTCTCTCTCTCTCTCTCTCCATTAATTTCTCTCTATTACTCTCTCTCTTTTTTTTTCTCTCTCGCACACTCATTTCTCTCTCTCTCTCTCTATTAATCTCTATTCCTATTACTCTCTCTCTCTCTCTTTTTCTGTCTCTCTATTATCCTTTCCCTCTTACTCTTTCGCTCTCCGTTCCTCTTTTTGTCTCTCTCTCTAACGAGTTAACCCTTTGTACACGAGTGTTGACTCTGCGACACCGCTAAAATTATTCTATCACGTCCCAAAATAATTTTTGTATTATCCTAACAAAATTTAAGTTTAAAAAATTCTTAACAGTAAAACTGTTCGTACGAGTTACCAGAAACAATTTCATACGTGTAAAATACATTTTTTGTCACATCAAATGGAAATATATAATCCAAGTAAAATTATTTTAGATTTGGAGTTAAAATGGTATCGAGTGCAAAAAGTTAACCCTTTACACTCTGCGGCGCCATTAAAATTGTTGCGTTCCAAAATTATTTTCATAGACTAAAATACCTAGAGTTAAAAAATTGTAATAATTCTGATTGTTGTACAAGTCGCGTGACTCAATTTCATGTGAACCGAATGCAATTTGTTATACAGAATAGAAATACTATAAACCAGAAAAATGATTTCAAATTTAGAGTGAAAATGGCTTCGAGTGGAAAGAGTTAACCCTTTGCGGTCGAATGGCGACTCTCAGGTGCCTCTAAAAATTATCATGCCACGTTTTCTAATAATCATTATCAAATTTACTAATATTTAAAAAATTGTTAAGAGCTATTATCTGTTACATAAGTCATAAAATTCAATTTTATAACGTATAAAATGCTCCAGGTTATATAAAATAGAAACACTTGTAATTATGAATAAATATTTTGGATTTCCGGTTGAAACGACTCCGAGTGCAAAGAGTTAAAACCCGATCGCGGCGTTTCGAAAGTCGGCCGGGGACCCATCGAGCATCCTTTCTACCGGCGATGCGCCGCGCGCTCGTTCTCTAGACGCGTTCTCCGCTTTTGTTCTTCCGCGGCCGATCCTCCTCCTCCTCCTCCTCCTCCACCTCCTCTTCCTCCGCGTCGCGTTTGCATGACTGCGAGAGACCTCCGTCGCCGGTCTGGGACCGCGGGATCGGCAAGAAATCTCGCAAGCGTCGCGTCGCCAGACGCCGGGAATGCCTCTGCAACCATGGAGAAAGAGAGAGAAAGAGAAAGAGAAAGAGAGAGTGAGAGAGGAAGTCGCGAATTAGAGCCACGGAAGCCGCCATTCAACCCTACGCGGGTCGGAGAAGAATTCGGGGAACCTTCTTTGTTCCTTGGATTCGGGCCTCGCTCGCTTACTACTCGCCCGCAGCGAGTCTGGTTGCAATTGGCGCAATGATGCACTCGCCTCTGTCGGACTATTCTGCGTATCCATTCAGCCGTCTTTAATCGGATGAAATGGAGAAGGGAGGAACAACGTCCTTCAACTCGGCAAGAATGCCGCCGGCTTCCTGTCTGAAGTATCTTTATGCGTTCCTGATGACGACCTGTGCGCCCGTTGGCTCGCCGACTGCGAACTGGAGTACACGTCTGTCGCCTGAGCGCGTCTCGCGCGCATTTCGTTGCTATTAAACGGTACTATTGAACGCATTCCACGAGAGTTTTAAACGTATTTTACAAGGATTAGAAACGTATTATACAAGAATTAGGAACGTATCATGGAAGAATTAGAAATGTATTACACAAGAATTAGAAATGTGTTGTACAAGAATCAGAAACATATTATACAAGTACTATAAACATATTATACAACTACTATAAACATGTAATATAAGTATCATAAACGTACTTATAACGTTATAAACAGAAAGTGCGAAATTGGAGCTTTCTATGCCAGGAATAAATCTTGGATCGTGCTCGATGACCAAAGAAAATCTGTATCCCTGCGAAAAAAAATCGTAGATAATTCATTCGGCCCTTAAATCAAAGGGAAAAGTCTGACTTTTACAACACTATAAACGATATTCTCGAAAGAAAATTTTCCAAAGCCATAGAGGTCGTTGAACTTTGTACTTTTTTGATATCGTGAATATGTGCACAGATTTAGAATTTACGAAATTTAGAAATTCCGTGGATGCGTGGTACTCAAAATTTGAATATGGTATTATAAAACAGAGATTCTAAGCTTAAATTTAAATAGAAATAATGATTTTTAAATATTGCAAGCTTTATCGCAAAAATTGTTCTTTTAGCAAGGATGCAGACATTTGTGAAAAATGACTTAATATCGAGTGTTTCGTAGGTTTATTTAAGAATTGAGGTATTTCTTTATAACTACCGCCGCTATTTATTGTTAATAAATATAACGTATATAATATTATTACGGGGGGAGTGTCTGTACAGTACACGGTACGTACAGTTGGTCGGCTATAAGGTGAATGCGGGAAGAAGAGATTCGCGAGTGGTTGAGCTTGCAACATCGAGGTAAAAAATAAACTAGCTTCCATTAAAAAAAAAATCTCGGTCTTCTTCGTCTTATAATTGGCTTTATTTAAAATATAGCGAACCTTACCGTGAAAAATATATTTTTGCAAGAACGTAATCATTTGCAAAAACCTACCAATTCCGAAAGATTCTAAAGAACGAAAAACATGTTTGCCCGCAATACTAACGGCACGCGTTAGCACAGTTTCCTCGAAGACAGCTTCGCCGCAGCTCGCGTCGTAAACCACCTGTTGGACATCCGCGCGGTCATCGTCCACGGTGCTGCTTACCGATGGCCGCGCGGCGCCGCTAAAATATATTAATTGTACGAAATCTATCGATCGCTCGGTCCCTCGTCGAAGGTTTATACCACGGAGAACGTTAAGATATCGAGCGCACGCGGCCTGTCCATCTCTCCACGAGCGCACAGTTCGACGGAGAACGCGGCGCTGCGACGCTTCTTTTAAAATCGCTGCGAAACTCAAATTCGGAGGAACTCGGAGGCGATTCTTGTCGCGTCGCGATCTTAAACCTTTGTAGAACGCAGTCGCTTAAACGCGAGCAGTGAAGTTTAATAACATTCTTAACGAAGCATTTTAAGGAAACAGAAATTACAGCGTTGCTCGTTGTTTCTAAATATTAGTTATTGTATGAACGTGTATGAGGGAAATTTTATACTTTTGCGTAGGTTCAGTCTATACTATATCTAAATAAAATTCTATAGCGAGAGGGTTTGTACTACTCTTTCGAAAAATTAGAAGATAGTTAACAGATGAGTTCGGTAACTGCTTCAAATAAAATACCGTAATTATTGATGAAGAATACTGCTTTATGGAAGTACAATTGAAAGAAAAGGAAATTGGTATTGTTACGGCGGTTTGTCCTGGCCAAGTCGCGGTAATGTGATAATGCTCTGAAGTGAACAACCCTTTAGATAACGGTTGAAAATTTGAGGTTGTCAGGGAACCGTTGTGTCGACGTACAGTCGACAATTATTGCGATCGAGCCGTCGAGCGACCAATTGTATATAACAATTGTCTTCACAATTGTATAATTGTATTCTAGTTGTCAGAGCTATATTATTCCGCCATATCGCTCTATATCATTCTCCGCACACTTAACTACCTTACAGAAATCTGACACCTCGCACGAAATTCTCGAGATCACCTTTTGTCCGCTCTTTCGACTCAAACACTATACTGTGCGAGCCACGGCGGGGTCACCGGCGTTACCACGGCGTTAGGGGAGGCCCCGTAGCCGGCGACTCGTTACGGCGGATCCGTAGGTCGGTGAAAGGAAGCCCCGAAGACAGAGCCTGTCACGGCCTCGCACGGCCTACGTGCCATCCGAGAACTTCCTGCTTTTATTCCGGCCGCGACGATTACGTTTTCGTGTAGCCGGCTCGCTCGCGGATAAGATAGCTTGAATGGAGTGGGTGCGGACGAGCAGCCACCGCCGCCGCCGCCGCCGCGTTCTCGCCCGATTCGTTCCGTCCTCGATGCGCCGCTTTCGAACAGCTGCGAGGGATGTTCCGTCGTGATCCGTCTGATAGATTCCTCGGGATGGATTCCGGCGAGCCGCGTTCCGCCGCATCGTAGAACGCCGCGACCCGGTGCATCGTATCGCGGTACGGTGTAGCCCGGTGCATCGTATTGTAGCCTGGTGTAGGACCGGTGCATCGTGTTGCAGCCCGGTGTAGCCCGGTGCATCGCACCATTGCAGCCCGGTGCATCGTATTGCAGCGCGTCGCAGCGCAGGGAACGGCCCGTGCTGTTGCACACGGTTTCGCGCCGTTCGCCCGATGTTCCGGTAATGGACGATAGGAGGAGGTGGATACTCTTTGAGAGTTCAACGAGGGTATTGATAGGTTCCCATGAAAACCGCCTTGTGCGGGATATGCCGGGCCTTTTTGCCGTGAAATTTTAAGATCGATCGGAGATCGGCCGCAACCTGCGCGCCAACCTGACGATATCGGCCGCGCTCGAGCCGAGAGCCGGCTCCTCGCGTGGATAACGATTATTATGATCGAGCTACACGCGTTTACTCTAACGTGGAGCTTGCGCAATTAGCCGCGCGCGCTTCGACGATTTGTTATTTTAACCCTTGCTGATCGTTTAGTGTTTAGTTCTTTATTTAGTTGGAATTTTGGTGTGGGAGAGGTTCGAGGTTTAGATGAAGTTTAAGTGTTATTAAACAGCTGTTGCAGACACAATTTTGGAAACACAGGTAGAAATGCAGGTGGTGAACAAAATGAACAGTTTCGCGACAGTGCTGAAAATGTAAGGAATTTTGTTAATTTGAAGTAGTTTCTTCAATTAAATGGAAATTTTAGGGCAGATTTGTGTAGCATCGATTACTTCTTCCAATGCATTCGTATTCCGTGGATATCTTAATGAAATTAAGAAATTATAATATTGATTAGTGTAATAAAATTTCTCCGTTTGGTTATCACATAGTTTAATTTAAAATGAGGAGATTTCAACATTCGTCTGGTTAAGTGATAAGTATGGCCACGAGATCAATTTTACACCGATTTTAATTCTCGCTTTCTGCTTTCAATAAAGTTACATTTTGTGAACAATTTATTCTAATCTATTTACCTTTACCTAGTTAATATTTAATATTTTAAAAAATAGCAATGTTTTATTCAGTTTAGAATGGATATTATATTATTTAATATTATATTAAATGATCTTATGCTAAGTTATTTGTAAAGGAAGTTTATGCAGTCAAATTTCGCATTGATGAATTAGTAGATGCATTGCCAGACTTGACACAATTCTGACTAGAGTCTAATAAATAAATGCATTATTTAGTTCGCTTAAACCAAAATAATATTCTATTTCAATGTTATTGATATACAGTTATTAGGACACAAATAGATACAAAATAGCTACCATTTCATTTACCTAACAAATAACAAAAAGAAAAGAAATGCAAGTCGCAGCAACCACAAAAGAAATCAAGGGTTAAATACAAAGCAAGGGTTAAATTTCCATTTCTGCTACCCTGACATAATCAACCTCTAATTTCCCCCAAAAAACACAAAAAAACTGTCTCACACCCCACTTTCGAAACAAACAAATCCAATGTCCAAATTGTCCAATCAAAGCCCACCATATTCCGTAGCCACGTGTCCACCGTCGCGTAAAGGGTGGAGAGCTGCTCCATCAAACTCATCCGCCGCTTCGAGCAGAGAACAACAGAGATCACGACGTCGACGATGAGGCTCCGGGTGACTTTCGCGAGGCTTTCTCGGTTGGCGATCAGCCGCGTAGCTCGGCCGTGGCAGGAAAAGATTGCGCGGTGGAAAGTAGCGAGCGAGTCGGGCCGAGGTCACCAAGAAAGATGAGGAACACGCGCGCGCTGTTCGACGCGGAATCTTTTCGTCCCCGGTGAACGGTCACTTTCACGATGCTCTCACACGCGACGAAAGCTCCCTCGCGGCGCACCGGGTGCCCACCTCTCTCGCCGGTCCGACATTTTTCAGCCGGGTACACCGAACGTCTCACGGGACTGGGTGGTGACGGTGAAAATATTCCTCGTACGCAACAATACTAAGCCAGGGTATAGCCTCCGTAGACTAGCTATCCTTGGACATCGTTTCGTAGGACAGACGTAGAGGTTAGGTGCAGAGTAATAAACACCGCGAGGTTTGGTAGAAAACTGACTTCATTCGAATTTTGAGGGTGGTATTTATACCCCTCAGCTTTCGAGTCTTGCGGCATGGTTCCCAAAGTGGGCCTAAGCGCAGGGTTAATCGGGTGATCTGCGTCCGGGTGCGGAGTCTTGTTTGGACCGGAAAGGGCTGAAGAGTTTTCAGTGCCGCGACAATGTGGCGCCGCTTGGTATGTTGTCCCGATGATGGTCGCAGGAAAAAGGGGTTGCGTCGCGCTAGGTCCGCAGGTTTGGACGGCACGACGATGAGGCGCCAAGGGTGGCATTATCCTGGCGGTCCGGCAGGTACAAAGACTGGTGTTGCCAGGGTGCGTCACGTACGCGCAAGTCCGACATATTGTTCCCCGTGGTGGTGAAATCCTTGACGCCGATTCTGCGGAATTGTTACTCGCGCGTATACGGCGGGGATAAGACTGTGTTCGATGGAAATCGAGCGACGAAAGTCGCGGAAAAACAGGATCCGAAGCGGAACGCTCTCGCGAGCGAGCAAGCGAGCGAGTGAACCAGCGAGCCGGCGATATCGTTTTCTATTAAAAGCGATTCCCCTCGTAAAGTTCCGGCTATTATCCGCAGGCCCCCGGTAAGCATCTTGTCCGGATAATTGGACCCGATGTTAAGTGGACGTATTCATTTGTTGAAAGCGACGCGGATCCTATCGCCGCCCCGGGACACCGTAAAACGAAAATTTATAACGCCGGTTCTCCGCGGAACCGAGCCGAGACCGCGAGAAGAGAAAGAGAGAGAGAGAGACAGAGACAGAGAGAGAAAAAGAGAGAGAGAAAGATAAAGACAGAACAAGAGAAAGAAAAAGAGAGAAAGATAAAGACAGAACAAGAGAAAGAAAAAGAGAGAAAGATAAAGGAGAACAAGAGAAAGAAAAAGAGAGAAAGATAAAGACAGAACAAGAGAAAGAAAAAGAGAGAAAGAGGCAAAAAAGAGAATGGAAGAGACAAAAAGAGAATGAAAGACAAAAAAGGCGAAAGACAGAGAAAGAAAGAGCAAGATAGAGAAATAAAGAGAAAGACAGACAAAGAAAGAGCAAAACAGGGAAAGGAAGAGAAAGGCAGAGAATGAAAGAGAAATATAAAGAGATAGAGAGAGAGGGGAGGGGGCTTCCAGGACGAGAGGGGAGAGCACGATAGCCGCGATTCCTTTTCGCCGGGAATGCCCTCTTTTTGTCCCGTGATATATAGCGGCCTCGGGTGCCGAGTTAATGGCGTCTCGAATCCGCAGCCTCGATAATTATTAGAAATTTCGGATTTTTCCTTTCCGCTCGCTGCCCCGCAGTAAATCCTCGCCCGACTCGTTTGCATGGCCGGTCCCAAGCAGCGCGCTGTTTCAACCCGGATTTTTTGGAAATCGCGAGACCGTTCCGTCGAATTTATATCCTCTCACTAGGCGCGATTTCTGCGCGACAAATCAGAGAATAGTTTATCGACGCGACTGGGAACAAGGCTGCGAAAAGGTTTAATTTTCTTTTGGAAAAATGGCAATGAAAAAGTATGCCGATCGTTGTAAGTAATGCGTTCGGTCTTGGCTAGACGGCGTGGTTCATAAGCTCGTTAACCCCTTGCACTACTATTCCTATTTGTCCTTAATATTTTTAATAATAGGACCAATACAATTTTTGTTTCTTTTATTGTCTTTATGTACTTTTGTTTCTAGACTTTGCTAAGAGAAGAATTTATCTTTATTTCGTGGTAAAAGATATTAATAATATCATGGTTTTATAAATTATAGTATATATTGTATATAATTTCTAAATTATAGTATATATAATTTATAAATAATAGTATATATAATTTATAAATTATAGTATATATAATTTCTAAATTATAGTACATAATCAAATTATACAATTAAAGAGTGTACTAAAGTAATTACGAAATGCTATAAAAATCCTTATTCGCTGAAAAATACCAAATAATCTTGATATAACCTCTGAATTAAGACGTTTCAAAGACGTTCATTTTAAGACGTAAAACATTCTAACCTAAAATGGACGTAAAATGGCCGTCTTCAAGACATCCAATGCTTACAAATACAGGGTTTTATTTATACAAAGTTATCCAAAAGTACCTTTAAGATGTTAAATATCTCCCAAACGCCATATTTATTTCTCATCGCTCTCTTTTTATACAATTTTAACAATTGAGTCCTATAATCGTCGTTTTACAGTCAAAAATATAATTATCGAACATCATCAATATACAATTAAAGAGCGTAATAAAGTACTTAAAATATACTATAAAAATCCGTATTCGCTGAAATATACAATTTTAACAATAAAATCCTATAACCGAATTATACAATTATAGAGCGTGTTACAGCAATTGAAATATACTATAAAAATCCATATTCGCTGAAAAAAAATACGTTTATTGGGACTGATAAATTCCATGAAAATCCCCCGAAGCCGGCCAATTAGAAAGGTATGTACAGCGCGTAGATCGTAACCGAATCTCGACGAGAGAAAGAAGCTCGCTACCGCGGGCGACCGTCGAAGAAAATACGAGGACACGATTGATTTGCGATCGATTCTAGGAGGCTCGCGTGTTCGCGCGATCCCAGTTAGGGAGACACATATATATCTCTAGCAGGGAAAGAAGCAAAAGAACGACCCCCGGCGATTTGTCCCACAATTCATCGACAATTAGAGGCTCGCGAGGGTCCAGCCCGACGAGGATCGATCGCCCCGTATTCATTTACTTTCGCCGGCGAAATTATCCGGCGGCGTCCAATTATCCGTCCGATCCGTAAGGAATCCGCGATCCGTATCGATCCGATAAGGATCTCCTCGCGTACACGGAGCAGCCACCGCCGCGGCTTCTCTCGACACACCGCCCCGCCGTTATATATCCGCGGAGCGAGAGGTTCGGCCGGTAACGGGTCGCCCCGTTGTTTCCTCGCGCCTCGATACACATCCGATCCAGTTTCGTGTGGATCGTGCGAACCGGCTGCAATCGAGTTTCGCACAAATCGCGCGGGCAGCCCGGCTCCATGCTCGATCACGGGGGGGCGGGGAGGGGGCGGTGCGGCGGCGGCGACGCTTTAAAATCGCGTCTTTATTTCTTGCCGAGCCGTGCCGAGCCGTGTCACCGTGACCTTCTTTCGGCGGCCGCCTTCCAGAAATCCCCGCGATCTAGCAACGCGAAAATCTATCGATAGCGGGACGATATGCTCGATCGGTGAATACATGTCCTTACGAAACGTCGTGACCGTGTACTGTTAATTAATATTCTTCAACTTTTAACCCTTTGCACTCGAAGCCATTTTAAGCTTTGTTTCAAAATTGCTATTTTGACCAGCTGTAGTACAGTACTTAGTATAATTTGCTATATGAGATTGAGTCTTTTGATTCGTAAAACTGTTACGCTTTTAACAAAAGGGTCTTTAATAATGCCAACGTTATTTTGTTAATCATTTAACAATTTTCATTGGCGCTCCAGAGGCGCCACTCGAGTGCAAAGGGTTAATAGCCGCGAGGTGATAGGTTGGTCGATTTCGATTTCGACCACTTAGAGCGCTCAAATTTTTGAGAATTGAACCGGATAAATTATTGTTACGTTAGTATGTAAGGAATATATAGAAAAATATGTTTGCAAAAATTGCTAGATGGAGTTTAGAAATGTTGCAAGTAGATTACGGATTTTATAGATATATAATTTGAAAATATTATTGCATTAATTTCGCTCTACTGTCTTCATTAAAGGAAGAAATGCCTTTTATGTAATTCCTGTTCCATCTAAGAGGAGATGAACATTTTTTTTTATACAAAGATCCATCTAGCTATAAACATCGTGAAAAATAGTAAAATTGAGAAAATGCCGCGTTGGAATAGTGTAAAATAGTTGCAAAAGAAATATCGAACGCCACTGAGATTTACAGATCAAATTGGCGAGACTCTAGTTACTCAATATTAATAGTTACTTAATATTATATAATATATATAATATATGTCAATATAATAGTTACTTTACATTTACACGCCATAATGTTTACGCTATTTTACATTACACTTCTTTACAATTGCAACTCCATCGCCAATTTTCGACCGTTTCTTCGCATTTATCGTCTCGCCATATTTTCTAAGAAATAAGAACAATTTTTTCGGCAACGCGAACAGCCAGATTTCTCTCGATTCGCTGCGCAAAATTCGCTCCGGACAGCGGGATTTTTTTCGCTCTTGTTCACCCTGCTCGATCGTTTCGATCTTTCTTTAAATCGCGCAGCAGGCACGACTCGACCGAATTCGAACAGCACGGGGGGTCGGTCTTGCGAGTGATTACGATGGCTGGATCACCAAATCGTGGGAACTCGTTTCGATGAAAATCGCGTCGGAAGGTCGAGGAACTCTCGGAGTCGATATGGTCGGCGGCTTCTGTCGTTGGCTGATCGACGAGGATGACGAATCTCCGCGATGATCGTGGAATCGGTTGTGTTACAGGTAGCGAAACAATCGCGATCTATAGACGATTTCGGTTCACCCGGCCTTCGAATCGGTCGCGCGCTGTGTCATCTTGTCGCCTGACCGAGGAAGCCTTTTGTATGCCTTTCTTAAGCCTTTTTTAAGCTTTCTTTAAGCCTTTCTTAAGCTTTTTTTTAGACTTTTTTAAAGCTTTTTTAAGGCGTTCTTTAAGACTTTTTTTCGAACCGCGACGAATCTACTGTGTCTGTTACATTAAGGAGCATACATATAGCACCCCTCCCCCCATATTCGAAGTTCTGGTTTATGTGATAAAATTATGTTTATATCAAGATTAATTGGACGTTTCGAAATTAATTTTAAGAAAATTATTGCTTTAGCAACTTCGGGACAATTAGGATTTGTAATAGTAATTTTGAATATTGGTTCTGTATATTATATAAGAATTATAGTTGTAATTCTATTATATATGAATCATAATTATAATACTATTATATAAGAATTATAATTATATCAAAAAAACTTCATGAATCAGATGACAAATAAAAAAGAAACAATGACATAAACTATGCAAATATAAATATAGATATAACCTATTATACAAAATCATCCCTGAAGAAGTTAAAAACTTTCACCATATTTATAATCCATTACACCCTTTCAACCTACCTGATCGACCTTCCCGCGTTCGTCTCCAAAACACCAAAACACCTAAAAACATAGTTACTGTCATAGTTATGTTCCTCATACCATTGTAAGCAAAGCATTCGCGGGCGCGCGCTACTTCGCCGAACACTTTGTTCTCCCGGTGGCATTGGCATTATTTACCGATCCCGTACTTTGTATCTTATTCTTATCCCGCGCGCCGGTCTCTTAGATTCCGCGGACCGATTACGGCTCTACGCGGCCGCGCTGGAGGTAAATCGTGCGCCGCATGTGTGTGCTAATAGGGTTTCAATTTGCCAGTTTATGGGAACGCGGAGCCGTATCCTGGATACGCGTACTCGGCGGCGGAGTTACAATGTGGCGAGAAGCCGGGTGGATACCCGTCATAGTAAATTCCGCCGGCAATTTTATGCTTGACTGGGCGCCCCGCGCGTTCACCGCGCGCCGATCCGCCCGAGATTATTCATAATTAATAATCGAACCGAAATACGCGCGTCGGATTGGTTGTCCGCGGCCGGGTTTGTCCGCGTTCTAATCTCTCTATCGGGGAAGGCAGATCGCTGGCGAAAACCTGGGCGATCGACCATCGATGGAAAACGCGAAATCCGTGGTCACGTGGTGGTTGATGCAGAATTTATGCACCTGCGACAACGAGCGCACTTCGTAAACAACGTTAACCCCTTGCACTATAATAACGAGTCAGACTCATTACACTATAATTTAAAAATTATATATACTATCATTTAAAAATTATATATACAATCATTTAAAAATTATATATACAGTCAAACCTGTTTTTGTGCGGTAGATAGGGATCGCACAAAAAAAAGAATATTCGGAAACTTCATAAATAGCTATAAGAAATAATTTTTTACAACGTATTAAAGAAAATTTTTTTTATGCGGTAGAGAGGGACTGCATAAAAAAGTCTCACTTGGAAAATATGTCAAAGCTTCACGAAATAGCAAGAAAGTGCTTACCAAACAAAACAAATAATTAAATTACACATTGAAACATTTAAAACAATTTTAATTTCTAATTTTAAATTGAACATACTACAGTTGACTTATTTTTTAAATCTCGCACAATAAAATCATATACGAAATATGTAGTCGTCTTCATAAAATTTAATACAAATTCAACTTCCTTTGAAATTTATTCTTACATCTTACATTTTTACAGCACTTCCTGTATAGAATAATAGAATATTCCCTAATAGAATAATATTCTACATAGAAAATACAATTTGTATTTTACACTCGCGTGCGAATATTTTTTTGTTTCGAAGAAAAGTTTTTGATAAAGTTTCGCATAAAAAAAGACAGCACAGAAACAGGTTTGTCTGAACTCGTCCCCTCGCGCGTCGGATTTCCGCGATCGAAAGACGTCGCTGGGCGCGCGGGCAAAAGCGGCATCCAGCGGAGCGTGTAAACGCGTTAACGTGCTATTTGTCGAAGCAATTAAGCATGCTCCCGCGACACAGGGCCCCCCGATCGGCTAACAATAAGTTACCCGGTGTCCGCCTAGTAACGCGGGGTCTCGCAAATTTCTCTTCCTCTTTCTCTTGTCAGAGGCGGGCATATCTCGCGGGCGCACCGGTAAAAGCCGGTCGTCGACGGCGCAGTACAGTTTCGCGGCATAACTCGCGTTAATCCGACGTGTCCGCGTGAACACCGCGTGACAAGTCCCGCGCTTTCATTGGGGCCGGCCGACGCGGATCACGGAGCCTCGCGCGGCGCGCGGGAAGGACTCTACGCTCGTTTATCTGCCAGGCTGCGCGTCGAGTCCTTAATCCGGTCCGCGCGCGCGCGCCCGCGAGCACCTCGACGGTTTTCGAGCGTGGAAATATCAACGGGGCTAGCCTCTATAAATCTTCCGGGGTGCCGGTCCCCTTCTAATTATCCCGGGGAACCCGAAGAGTCCAAGGAACCCGAGAGGAGCCCGAAGAACCGCGGGAGTCGACCTCGCGGAGAGACCGCGAAAGTCAACCCCCTCCGCCTCTGTGGTCGACTTTGTTCGCTTTGTTCGCTCGGCTCGATCGGATCCGAGGTAGAATCCGGGCTCGATCGACGCCGCTCATTTCTTAGGAGTCATCCCCGGAGCTCCGTTCGTTGGCTTATAACCGATGACGCATCGGTTTCTGCGGCCGTGATTCACGGATCATCCCCCCCGTGTGGTCGCGCCTACCGACTTCCCAGAAACAGCTTGTTGATGGTCGATGCTCCCTCTCGATCCCAACTTTCTGATGGGAATCCCGGAAATTCGATGGCGAAGGAGGTGAGTCATCGGGACGCGCCGATATCTTTGTTGCTACGGGAAGTGATCGTTGTTCTAAGTTGATCGCGTTATGGTGTGTATGGACTTCGAGGGGATTGTAACTTGTGTTGTCGAAGCGAAGATTAATAATTTGGGAGTTGGTGATACTGAGTGGATGGCGATATCTAATGATTGAAATTAGACATTCTTTTGTTCTTTATTATTCATGTATGAATATATTATTAATTATGTTAATAATTGTGAACAGACTCGTAGATATTTTATTATTGTAAAATATCGTTAAAAGAAAAATATTAATATTAAATATAAATGTTAGTAAATTATGTTGGAATTATATTATATTTATTTTCGTTAAGTGTAGTTCAAAATAAAAGTAAATGATCTGTTCATTGAAATCGCAGATTCTCTGATTCTGTACTAATATTAATATTTCATATTTACATTTTTATATTATTCTATAATTATATTTTAGTATTCTAGTATTAGTATTCTCTCTTTCATTTTATCAAATAAAATATTAATATAAAATATTAAATAGTATTCGTATTAGTATTCTCTGTTTAATTTTATTAAATATAATACTAATATTGAATACTAATATTAGCATGGAATAAGTGAGTCAGAGATTTAGTTGAACAGTTTACATAAACTTTTGTAAATATTTTATGATACTAGCTGCAAATTCGTGTCTATTATTAACAATTCGAAATGTCCTGTAAAATAGGTGAATGATTCTAAATCTCGACGAGTAAAACTAGGTTTAAAAGGACAGTGCTAACCTAGCAAGTCTAAGAGAAGCATATTGTTCATTTTGACATAAAATAAATTAGATTATGGACTAAAGAAATTACATATAATATAATATAATTATAGAACCTACAATACTTTTACTAATATATAATTATATGTAATATAATTCAATATATATAATTATGGATATATGCATACATAATACCATATACATTTTGTCAGCGGACACTGCGCCGAGTGCGTAACATCCACGTAGCCCTCGCAAGTCCTCTCAAACTTACATTCGTCGAAGTCCAAGCCCTCGTCGGAACCGTCACTCGCGACGACTCCGCGAGCCCCTTTAAATTTGACTAATGTCCGAAACGATTCCCGAACGTCTGCTACGACTGAATCGGTCGAAAACCTGCCGCAAAATAGAGGGGAATGAAAGCCAGCCCGCGCTCTCTCCCTATCTGCGGGTTTTGCAGAGCCCTTCTATCCCCCCCTCCCCTCCCCTCCCTCCGCATTATTGTCCGCGATCGCGAATGGACACGTCGGCCCCGCTCTGCTCTGAAAGAAGCTGAAAACGGGATAAAGAGCCGGCAGAAAGGAAACAGGGTAAAAAGGGGAGTCGAGGTGAAAAGGGAAGAAAAAGTGGCCGCCCCGGTGAATGCGGCAACGAAGAAAAAAGAAAGGAAAAAGAGGAGATCGCCGGCGATGGACGGACGAACCGTGGAGGAGGGGGCGGCGAGCGCAACCCCTACGGCTCCTGCGGGGGTGCCGAACCAATTTTAATGGCCGAACTGGACTCTGACCCGTCAAACTATACTGTACGTTCGATACGTAATCGAATATTCGACTACGGAGTCCCTTCAAGTTATTTTATAAATAAGCGAAAAGCGATGTCCGATGTACAGCGATTGTCGCTGTAATTAGATTGCGGATCGTTTTGTAAAATGGGAACGTTTTTTAACAGAAATTCTTTTTGTTTACAGTAATTACTGTGAATTTAGTAGAATTTATAGACCGTAGATTTTATGCATTTATGACAAGGTTTAACAATTTATGACAATTGCCGTTACGATTTAACTACATTAATAGTGATACATGTAATTGTAATTAATAATATTATATATACATGTAATTAATAGTAGTATATGTATCATTGCTATTAATAGTAATAAATATAGCTAATATTAATAGTAACATACAATATTATATTACTATTAATAATTACGATTTAAAATAGTGAAAACTTCGGAAGAATTGGAAAATGTCGACAATGTATTATTTTTAATCTACTAAAATGGTTAAAGAAAGATTTTATTTTGCATAAAAATCCGCAATCTAACAGTATACAATCATGCTAGAATACATTAAATATTTCATCTATCTTCAATTGCACCTCGAAACAAAAAAATATATAACATAACCTGGCACTACTAAGAAGGAATACCGCACTATGAACCGTGTCGCGTAAAAATTAATTCCTGGATTAACAAATTAACATCATCCATAGGATCATTGCAAAATGAATAGACGAAACAGCTAACAAAAACACTAAAATTACCTTCGCATCAACCTTGTAAATTCACATAAAAATTCTTCGCCTATTTCACGGCGCCAAAGCGAAGTAATCGTCGCAAGACACCGGCGCCATTAATGTTCGTCGCATCGAGACGGCGAGCCGTATTGCTCTCACCGCGAGCTGCCGCTCCAGAAATCGTCGATCTCGCATAAAGGCTCTCCCGCTACCGAGTGACAATAATAAGTGAGCCCGGTTCTGCAGCGGCAAGTCGCAGTTCACAGCGTGGAGATTTCCGGTGGAACGTCGAACGGGAAAGCTGGCGCGCGTGGGCGGAGAGCCGCCGCCGTTAAAATACACCGTGCGTCCAATAACGCGTGAAAACTCGGAGACACCGGCATCAATAGCGTCTCAGTTCGATGGCGAAGGAGACGCATGTTCCCCCCCGTGCGCCTACGAGGGGTAGGCGCCCCGAGGATCCGCTTCTTCAACATGCTGACGCGGGATTGACGCACCGACTACGCGCGCGTACGCGAATTTCCCATCGTGCTCGCGTGGGAGGCGGCAAACCCGCATTGTATCGTTTCCTCGAACGAAACATGGATCAGAGGAACTCAACCCCCTAGCTCCCCCCTTTACCGTTCCCCTCGCCGATCCGCGCCGCCCACGCCCCGGATATGATGGGTCCGCCGTGATTCTTCCCTTTTTCTGCGGAGAGCCAGACTCCGGCTCGGCGACCGCTTTCACCGAAGATCCCAATCTTTTTGGTGTTCACATAGGATCCATAGAATTCTTGAGCCAGACCAATCGGGGAACGGGACAATTTATGTGTCGCGCGCAGGCATCCGGTTCAGGGGCAGACGCGGCAAGCGTGGAGGGGGGGGGGGGGGGGGGGGGAGGGGGGGTGTCTTATTGTCGGACGGGAATTGCTAATTTGTCAGTCTTCGGCTGGTATCGGAGAGATTGTTCTTTCTGCTCGCGCGACCAGCCCCGCGGTACCACCCTGATTGCATTCCACGGCACCGAACTACACCCTCGATGCCTGATACGGTGACGTCCCGCTGAATGTCGTCGCGTTGCTGTACCGCGAATGACGTTATGCTGCTGTACCGTGAATGTCGCGACGCTGTTGATACGGTTCTGAAATTTAAGAATTTTCTCGCTATGTTAGTGGTGAAGTAAGCTGGGATAGGTGAACGTGGGTGGTTTTTAGGTGGCTTTGTTGGATGGAATTTTGCTCTCTCTTTTTTTTTATCTCTCTTTCTCTCTCACATACCCTCTCCCTAGTTCTCCCTTTCTTTTCCTATATTTCTATATTTCTTGCTCTCTTTCTTTTTTCTTTTTCTAAGTTTATCTGTACCTCTATCTCTCACTATAATATCTCTCATTCTCCCATCTGTCTCTCACACACCTTCTCTCTCTTTATTTCTTGCTTTCTTTCTTTTTCTTCTTCTCTAAGTTCATCTGTACTTCGATCTGTCTCTATCTATAATATTTTCATATGTCGCCATCTCACTCTCTTCTCTCTCTCTCTCACACAATTTATCTATCCATCCATCTATCTATCTATCTATCTATCTATCTCACAAAAGATATCCTGAACTACAAAAACAATTCCCAAGCTTGAAAAATAGTGTCTCGTCTACAATGGAATGCGACAACGACACATTATACAATTAAATTATCACTCCCGGTACATTACACGTTGCTCGACTTTCCGCAACAATCGCGAGGCGCAAACAATCTTCACAAATAAACCACGGATCGGTGAGAGACAACCGGGAGACCGTGGAAGGGTTAAAGGAGCAAGTCGAACGGACTTTCACGCGAGCATTCTCCCCGACTGACGACATAACAATCTGTATACGGACCGCGGTACTTTCATCATTTTTGCCGAACTCCATCATTCGAACTCCTTCATTTGGACTCCTTCATTTGGACTCCTTCATTCAGCGTTTCCGCTGTTCGCTGCGCGCGTTATAATTGTCGTCGCGAACTGCGACGCGCTTCATCCGAGCATCGAGCGGGTAGATGAGCTGCGCGCGGAGAGCGCGGCCGAGGACGCGGCACGGAATTCCTGCGGACGCAGGTGCATCTTGTGGCTCGTGGCCGAGGAAGGAAAGAAGGCAGCAACGGTAGAAGAAGAAGAAGAAGAAGAGGAGGAGGACGAGGACGACGAAGACGAGACAGGAGTCGAGTTCAGGGGACTTGGAGGTCGTTTCGTTGGTAGGCGAGCATCGCGGCCAGGTTACCGGCTCTACGATACAGATACATAGGCGTCGGGAGGCTGCGCCGAGAAAAAGAGAAACAGATCCGCGAGAAGACGGCGAAAGAAAGACAGAGACAGATACAGAAACAGAGAAAAAGAGAAAGAGAGAACGACACGGAGAGTGAAAGAGAGAGAGAGAGAGGAAGACAGAGAAAGACAGACTGACACAGAGAGTAAGAGAGAGAGAGAGAGAAAGAGTGAGAGGGAAAGAGAGGAAGGGGTAGAGGGGAGGCGAGACGTCGGAGACGGAGGAAACGCAGAGATGCAGGATGCTAAAGAAGGCTAGCTCGAGCTAGCGACCTTCTAAGGCCGCGTCGACCGACTGCCTCGCCACTCTCTTCGGCTTTTTTCTCTCCTTCCTCGCCCGCTCCCATCCCCGGCGCTCCCCCTTCTGCCACCCTGCCCGCCTTCCAGCGCGCCCACTCTCCTCGGCCAGACATTTCTTACCTCGTTGACGATGAAAGGCATCGAGCGCATCGGCCGCGAACGATGGAAACACGGAAAGCTCTCCTCCGGTTGCTCTCGCGGAGAGATCCTCGCCGCGAGGATCCTCTTTCCACCGGGTTGCCTGGCCGTCGTCAAAGAACCGACCGCGATCGCCTGGCTCCGCCTCGACGCGACCTTGTCACCCTCTTCACCTTCGTGCCTCCAACGCCTCGTCCTCGACTTCCTCCGCGTCCTCTGTCTTTTGTATGCGCTCGTCCCCTGTCTTCTTCCTGTGCCAGTCTTCCGCGGCTTCCGTCCGATATTTTGAATCGGGAGCAACCATGCATCGAGACACCTCTCACCCTGTTTTTTAGAGACTTCTCCGCGTCGTCCGTCTTCTTCCTGTGCTCGTCTTCCGCACCTGGAGACACGGGTTCCTTCCGAATATTTTGAATCGGCAGCAACCATGCTTCGAGATACCTTGTCCCCTGTCCTTTAGAGACCTCGAGGAGGCCTCTAGAGAAATTGGGGAGCACGGTGCTGTAGATGATTGTAGGCGCTGTTCTAGGTAAGCGGTCCCGCAGGTGTGCTATTCGTTTTTGCTTCAGTGGAAGTTCGGAGCCGATGCACCTGGAACGAGGATTTCTTTGATAGATAAATCTACTGTGAAGGTGTCTCTGTCGCGAAGGAAACGTGGGAGAATGATTATGTTTGCTCTGCGATGGTTTTTTCACGCTGTAAGGGAGTATCTGGATCGTGTTTTATCCGCCGATTTAGGGGAGCGGTGTTGGATACTGTGGGGTGAACGATTGTTGTGTCTTCAAGAGGGTTCTAAATTATATCGAATCATTTTTCTCTGAACTTGAAATCTTCGCGATAATATTTTTTACTTGAATTCTTTTGCACTTTTCTTTTTTTTAAATGAGGAATTTTCGAGAGTTTGTTTTCCGCCATAATTAAATTTATATTTATTGAATAGGATATGTGCATATCAAATTTCTTAATTCTTTTGTTTCATTTAAATTGGAACTATTTCATTCGGCTTTTTGGCAAAGTTGTTTATCTGTGACGATGAACCAAAGGCACAGTAATTGGTCACAACACCGTATATGGCATTACTACTCTGGGAGTTAGGCGAGAGATTGCTATTTTCTTATATTATTACAGCAGATTTACATTGTTCAGATTCAAAGAGGTGTATTTTATAATTCAAAAAGGGAAACTAGAAACTGAGCGAATTCTCAAATAGCAAAAGAACGTCTTTAAAACGTCTCGAATGTCCTATGAATGTCCTGGGAACGTCTTAGAAACGTCATGTGTTACAGATCAAGACGTCTTCAAGACACATCGAATGTCCTACTAACGTCTTAAAAACGTCCTAAAAAGTCCTATCTTACAAATCAAGACGTCTCTTAGACGTTTCCAAGACATACCGCATTGCAAATCCATCCAACATCCGAAACAAGACGCCTTAAAGACGCCAATTACACCGCGTAACACGTCCAGACCCAAAGCAGCCGTGAAATGGGCGTCCGTAAGACATCCGGTACATCGCAGACCGCGTTGTATGCGCAAAGGTCAAATGTCGCGATCGTTCCCGGCTTATTTGGTCGGTGGGGTTCGGCAGACGGTCGCGATAAAGACGTATTATTTGTCAGGTGTCGGCCGTGGAAGCATTCGTGACTCGGTGTTCGATCCAATCTCGGCAAGAAAGCGACGATCGGCAAATTGATACAACGCGGCATGCAACAACCGCCGCCGCTAATAAAATCGTCCCCGGAGTTATTTCCGTTGAATCGCGTCGGGCCTGGCGGGATCTCCGCCGCGCGACGCTCGGCCGGCCCGGCGCGTGTAAGAAGCCGGGAGAGGACGATAGAGAAGGAAGAAGGTAGGAAAGCGACGCGAGATAGGCACGCGGGGAATTAAATTCAGCATCGGGCCGCGCGCCGCCTCGACCGATCGATAATGACGGTAATAAAGTTTCGAAGTCAATGGTCACCCGAGAAAAGTGGCCCGATCGAATTGACACGGGGGATCGAGATTAAATCAACCGGACCCGGGGAAATTACAAGTTCTTACATCCAGGAAGGCGAGAAACTCCTGATTCTACCGGCTCGGGTCTTACTACTACCCGATCTATCTACTACTACTCGTCTTTCTTGCGAGTCGCGCGTCGCGCGCCTCCTTCGAGGGAGGTCAATTTAACTCTGCTTCAGAAGATTACCGTTCCTCGTGCTTACCTTACACGCTTAGCGGTATCATCACCGCTCCGATCGCGTCGCGTATGTACGCCGAATTTTATTTTCAATAGACAGCGATGCCATTATATTAAATAAAAATTGTCTTCGAGGCGCAGGCAGTCAAACGCAATCTTTTATTCTTTCTTTAACAATTTCTGTACGTTTAAATTAATATGGCAATGTTCTAAGGTACTTTTAATTATGTTTTTATTTTTTAAAGATGTTGAACGCGTTTTCTTTTTACTGCCAGGTTTGAAAGTTATTTGATAATTTATTTTTTAGTAACTGTGACTTTAAACGAAACTAATTGTTTTTTCTTTGGTTAATTATTCAAGTTTTAAACATATCTAAAAATTTATATATCTCTTAATTATTATATTACGTGTCGATACATTGAATTAATTATTTTACTTCAGAAATGCCGTGAAAATAATGAAGATTAAATATTTGTCAAGAAAACCGCCGGTCATCGAATAACAAATCTTTATCAAACATCACCTCTTCAGTATCCCCGAACTCGGCGTCTACGCGTAGCCGATTTTTACTTAATTTACACGATTTAACAATGCCTCCGACATAAAGCAAAAATAACGAAACAATCTACTATTGTTAGTTACCACGGCAGCATGAAATTTATCTCCGCTCAGTCCGACGGAATTTATTAATGTCCAAAGCAGTCCAAGACGAGTTCCTCTCCGATTCGATCGTCCGCGCGCGGTGACTCTCCGTCGCGTAAACATTCCCAGTCTAATTATTATTGTCACGTTCCCCATAACTCTTTCGACACGCGGCACGTTTTAGCGATCCAACGACATCTTCTTCAATCGTCGTTATACGGCGAACCGTATATACATATATATATATATATACATATATATATGTATATGGCGTTAGGAAAGCTCTCTTCCGCAATAAAGTCGACTATTAAGTGTCATTAAGGCCTTGAAATACTATGGAGAAGTATTAATGCCACGGCGCGTAATGGACGGCCGGGATACGTTTTCCAACCAGAGGGGGGGAGGGGAGAAAAATTAGATTCCGCAAAGGTCGCGCGTCGCCGTCTTTGCAGCGCGCCGTTGCGCGAATAACCGGCGTTATATTAATGGATCGTTAACCGTTCGTCGCGGGTACGAGAAAAGCGTACGTGGTTTTTCGATTTTGGAACGGGATATTTAAAAATTTCGGACGGTAGAGGGAATATAGGGCGATTTTTGCCATTCTCGGTCCGTGGATATGGAGTTTTATTTTATTAGAGTAGTATTTTATTTAGTAGTATCTAGTATTATTGAAATAGTATTTTATTTAGTAATATTTAGCATTATTACTGCAGTATTTTATTTAGTAATATTTAGTATTATTAAAATAGTATTTTATTTAGTATTATTTAGTATCATTAGACTAGTGCTTTATTTAGTATTATTCAGTATCATTAGACTAGTGTTTCATTTAGTAGAATTTAGTACTATTAGAGTAGCATTTTATTAGCGTAGCACAAAAGACGAACTGGCGTGAAGCTTGTATCTAGTAATATCACTTTACTTTCCGAAATATAAAACTTTACAATCATAATTTATTTTTTTAAATATTATAGTCAAATAGAAACATAACCTTAACAAAAGTAACTTGTGTGAAGTATGAAATCAAAGTATATACATATTATATTATGAACGTATATGCAACGCTCTTCGTATAATATATGAATGGTCATTCTTCGAGGGCGTACAGATACGGCTGTCGCGACGTAGCGAAAGGGTTAAACGATGCCGTGGCGGATCGGCCGGCGTTACGGCTAACAAGGACGCGCGTGAAACGAGGCGCGAATATCGAGTCCGATCGATCGGCCATCGGGATGATGATCGAGAGGGCGATCCGGAAGACGACCGCAGAGAGAGAAAGAGAGAAAGAAAGAGGGAGAGAGAGAGAGGAGCTGGAAAAATCGGCGAGTAACGGCGCGCCGCGCGGCGAATCTGGAATTTCGCTCACGTTATCGGCCGAGCCGGTGGATACGTTTCTTGAAAGTCGTGGAAGCGAATAAAAATGCATCCGCGTTGCAATCACCTTTCACACCGGTTCACCTTGTACGTCCAACGTAACGGAATATTATTAAACGATCATTCCTGGAATGCCTGGCCGCGCGAGCCGCCGCCGCCGCCGCCGCCGCTAATCTTTACCCGATAAAGCCGCGTTAATTCTAATTACGCGCGCGTGCGCGACCCGCTCCGCGTACCCCTGCGCGCCCCCTCACTTTTGCTTTCCCTGCGTCCTTCGCCGATCTCGGTTCCTCTTTCGTGCCCGAATCGGTCGTTTTTAACCCTTTGTATTCGACCGGTGACTCCGAGGCACCGCTAATATTGTTCCAGCAGGTTTCAAAATGATCTTTGTATTAACAAAGTTTGGATTTCAAACAATTTTTTAGAGTGAAACTGTTGGCATGAATCATGCGAGTCAATTTTAATGGATTTCGATGGGTTAATCGTTTGAAATATTAGGAGACGTGGAAATTTCGGTGCCCTGCATTAGGTAAAGTTCTAAGGAATTTTGTTATTCGGCTATTTTTGATGTAGCAGAATCACGTGCAATGTTAAATTGTGTGGGAATAAATGGCACAAAAAAGGCTAGATTTTTGAGGTCGATTTTGACTGGATTTAATTGTATAATGTACTTAGGTAGTTTTTAATTGATTTAATTAATTATCGTGGTTTCCAGAAAGTTAATAGGAAATAATATGAAGATGAAGATTTAACACAGCAACCGTATTAACACTTTACCAACCGGTAGCCTATAAATCGGTTTTTAATACCTCGAACGATAACCTGTAAATCGGTTGTCATGGTAACCAATAAATTCAATATCTATTATTGAGATAAACTACCGTAAACTTCAATATTATTGCATAATTATTTAAAGATCGAATATCTTTCGCGATTAATACAATTATTAGAATCGAAAACGTAACATTGAGCAAAATTTTTACGACCAAATCCTCGGTCGCTAAAGTGTTAAGGAACCGAAGTTGGGCAATCGGGCCTCATAATGAAAACCGCGAAGCACCGGTTGTAAAACGGCGGGCCGGGCGCGCGCCTCGCCGCGAAGATTTACTACGGTGACGCGACAGGTTTTATTGCTGTCATTATCGACCAATGTATCAGCTCGCGCATTCAGTCCATCAATAAAAGAAGGGGGGTGACCGGAGGAGGGTGGGGAGCGCAGGCCGTGGCGGCGCGTGGTCGTTAAAGTTTCCGAGAAGTTCGAGGTTGCGCGCGCTCGCGAGCCGGCCGGCCGGGAAATTCGCTAAATAGCGGCGCCGACGCGGCCTTGTTATTGCTGTTATCCGTCGCCGTAATCGATTGATAAATGCTATGCGGCACCAAAACAACCGGGCGCCGTGTCCGGACTCGAAATGCGCTCGGGAGGACATTCCGTATTCGAAATGTCGCCGGTTATGGCTCCGGCGACTGCCATTCCGCGGCCGAAAATTTGGAGCACCTTGCGATCGTCCTCGATACCGTGCGATCTTGCTTCTTCCATTTGGGCCCCGCTATCATCGATTAGGCTGGCATTAGGTGACCGATGTTGCCCAGTGTGTCTGTCGACTTTAACCACCTCGAACTTGATTTCATAATGAATTGTTGCCGTTCGCATTTGTTTGCGAAGGCAGTGCTGGTTATTCAGCGCTTTCGAATGGAGGCACGTGTTTGCTGGAAAAGTCTCTATTCACGATGACTTCGAAAGGCGTTTGTTAGTTTTGTGAGAGAACAACAGTCTGTTCTAAGTTGAAGTAGTTGCTACTTGCGATAAGGAACATTTTCATTACTTTGAACATTGTGTTGGCTTCTGTTTAGTTGAATTAATTGAAACTGAAGAATTAATTTAAAGACATAATCGAAAGGTAATGGATTACAGACGATCCAGAGAAAGGTCAAATAACACGTTTCTTTTCTTACTATGAAATAATAGATTCGCTCGTAATGGGTTTTTTAATCTTGGTGCATTGCGTTGGCAAATGAACGAAAAACTTTTAATGAAATATCAAACTGCGTTAGTTTGAGTAACTTCAATTCTCCGAGGTCTGTTAAAATATATATAAGTATAAATATAAATATAAAATATAAATATAAAATATAAACATAAAATAAAAATATAAAATATAAAATATAAAAATCGCAGCATGCATAAAAAGTTAAGCAAAAGGTGGAGTTTTTTATCTAACCTCAAAGAGTAAAACGTGAATAAAGGTCGGATGAATCATGAATTAAATTGACGCGTTAAAAGACAATGAACAGAACGATCACTTATAGTTTCATGGATTCTTTACGGTCCGCCAAAGTCAGTCTGAAATTTCAGGAAATTTTAGGACGGTCCGACGACAGATTTAATGACATACAACTGGTCGGAACAAACGGGAGCGTAACCCCCGGAAAATATGCGCCGTTAACCCGACTTTTATTGCGCGTCGCCAACAAAATTCGGGAACGCTCTTAGAATTTTATTCCATTCATTTCGTCGCGTCTTAACACGTTTCATTATTAAAACCGTGCCTCACCGTCGACAATTATCCAAACCGATCGAATTATCAATCGGCGCGCGCGCGCGCGCGCCTCCGCCGCGTACCCGTTATCTGACCGATAAAAAAAAAAGAAGAACACGTCCGTAACGCTTCGCTAATAATTGCGCAAGCCCCCGCGCGATGTTGTAACATCGCCGACTGACTTGTTGTTGTTTTTCCATTCTTCGGGCGGCGTGACACGCCGATACCGCGGTGCGCGTTCGCGTTCGAAAAATCGCGTATTTATAGGACCGCGGCGCGGCGGGAGAAGACTCTATGCAAATACAGCGCCGGACACGCGCCGCAAAAAAGAAAAGTTCTCCGCATAAATTCGCCGCGAGTTCGACGGCGTGGCGATCGCGTAAAAATAGAACGAAAGCGCGTTGTTGGTCAACCTCGTTGTTCGAAGCCGCCTTACTTACAATCGATAATCGCGCCGCGATAAATTACACGGCCGGGGGGGGGGGGGGGGGGGGGGGCGATGGGGACAAATTAGATTCGCGACGCGGCGGGACGAAAGACTCGTTAAATTGTTAAATTGCGCTGAACAGCCGAGCGATGATTAATAAACATTAAAATGATTCAATTACGAAAACAACGCTTGGGTAAGAAGACAATTTATTTTTACGATTCCGCCTACGCCATTTCTGCCTGAAATCGCCTGCCCACGTCGCTGTGACTCCACTGACTCATTAATTAAATTAATTATTTAATATTTTACCACAGACGCATTTTTTCTTCCTTATTACAGCGAGTTGCGTCTCGTTCGACGAGGAGACATCGGACGCAACCGAGTCTCCATCGCGAAAAAATTCTTTCGGCTATCCATGCAATATCCATTAAATAATGCACAATGATGGATATATAATACCTGATACACAACTAATACTCTGCAATCATCAACAAGATCTAAAACCATCGTCTTCCATTTCTTCACAGAGAAATTCATTGAAAGAGCGAGGCTCGTTCAGTCGCCATTTGCTGGCCACGTCGGCCCCCGCGCCACCATTTTGTCCGGCTATGCCAATTATACGGTATTGTACGGTCCCGGCGTCCTCGCAGCGCCCGCCGTCGGATTTCATCTTTCCGTGTTCCATTTCCGTTCTACATGTTTCGCAGCACTTAAGCCGGGTCTCGACTACTCGACGGAACTCGAAGTTGGCAACTCGGTTGCAGGGATTAGCTGGTAATACATAAATTAGTGGCTCTCGCAACTTCGTAATGGATCTTCGGAAGAGGGTGCAGGGGCCCCCGGTGTCTTGATCTCCAGCACGTGAAACGAGCGACAGCTGTTCTCCTTCCGACCTTATTCCGTATTTATCCCGTGGCACCGTGCGAGAGAGCGTCGCGTCGCTAATCTCGTTGCCTGCTGGATCCTAGATCTCTCCCTCTCTCTCTCTCTCTGGCTCTCTCTCTCTCTTCGTCGCTCTCTCTCTCTCTCAGGCTCGCTCTCCCTCTCCCTCTCTCTCTCTCTCTCTCTCTCTTTGTGGCTCTCTCTTGATCTCTTTGTGGTTCTCTCTTGATCTCTTAGTCTCTCTCTTTCTCTCTCTCTCTCTCTCTCTCTCTTTGTCGCTCTTCTCTTACTGGCTCTCTCTCTCTGGATCTCTTTCTCTCTCTCTCTCTCTCTCTCTTTCTCTTTCTGTCTCTCTCTCTCTCTTTCTCTTTCTGTCTCTCTCTCTCTTTCTCTTTCTGTCTCTCTCTCTCTGTCTCTCTCTCTCTCTGGATCGACAAGAGCCGAGTCTCCTCGCGCAACACGAAAAAAGTCCGCCTGCCTATCGTATCGATCCTGCAGCTGCTCGACCGTCTAGGAAATCATCTTCCTGCATGTAACGCGCCGTCGAGTAACGCCTTGAACTTATTATCTGTCGCCCGATGATGGACGCGTCGATAGACTGAGACCGTTTATTACGGAACACCATCGACGATCGGCAAGAGATTTTCTTGGAGAACGTGTGTACGACCCGGCCGGGCCGCCGCTCGTACGGCCGAGAGAGTTTCTCTCGATGATAGGTGCTTTCTCCTCGGTGAACGCCGAAAGGGTGGCCTGGTGACTGCGTTTCCACCATGAAATGGAACGGCACCAAGGTGAAACCCGGGTGTTTCGAATTTAATCGGCCACGAAAAACGCGATATCTCTCGACACGGAGCCTTTGGAATGCTGAAAGAATGGGCGAGATAGATAGATAATAAAATTAGGTGTTTGTTTACCGCCAAATTATTATTTTTCAATGTTTGTAATATATTGTCTGAATTAATTGAAATTGTTGTTTGATGATCGTGGAGTAGGTTGTGTGGATTTTATTAGTTTATAACAAAAATGGCTAAGGGAAATATAATGAAGACAAGAGAAGAATTTGAAAATAGTGTAGCATCAATTTCACTGTCTTAACATCTCTTGCACTGTGATTTCCTTTATGGTTGCAGCGATTTGAATTTTCTTCGTGGTTCATTATTTGTTGGAAGAACGAAATAATTGATGAATGTTGCACCCCTTTTAAGTTCTTTAATGATTGTGTATTAATAACGATGAAAGAGTATATTATTTCGGTTTAAATGAAGTAGATGATATACAGACGTATTAGACTTTGTTCAGAATCTCTATCACAAAACTATTTGTTTAACTAAATAATTCTAATGCTCTTTCACAATAGTAATTGACTGGATATTTAGTGAAGAGAAAATAATAGTAATTAAGATTATGAAAGCTAAGGTATTTTGTAGATAATATCTATCTATTATATTAATAATATACAATATATATAATATAATCTATGTATTACATTATAATTTACGGTATATATAATATAGTATAATATAATCCATCTACCATATAAAAGATAAAATACTTTATAGATAACAACATCTATCTAATATCTACCAAATATCCACCTAATACACAACTAATACTCTACAATAATTTCAACATAATCTTAAATCATCCTCTGTAATTTCTTCACAGAGACTGAATTCTTCTCGCTGAATAATTGTGCAGCGTGCAACATAGTAGTTTGAACAATTCAAACACCTAAACACGGCAGATCTCTAGTTGCACCTTGCGCCGCGTATCAACGGCAACATCGGCCGATGTTAATTTATCGCACAAGGAAATAGAGTAGAGATACCGTGCCCGAGATAAACCGTTCGAATAAACCACGGGAATTAGAACCGCGAATATCCTTCGTGTAAACCGGACGATAATTTCCATCGGCCGACTACATTTGTCAAGGAATAAACGATCGCGGATGAGAATGAAATCTCCGGCGAAACTGTTTGCCGCGTAAATCTCTAGATCGCGAATTACTTTGATCGTCGCTAAAAATTGAAAAAAGAAAAGAAATGCGTGTTAGGATACGTACAAGTTATGTCAGGTAGTATTTGCGAATCCAGTATATGTCTTCGACCGAGCCCAATATTCACCGAAGGTGTTTAACCCTTTGCGCTCCGAATTTTATTCCAATTTCGTTACCAGCTCCCAACGCTTTTAAAAGTATTTTATTTGATATTTATTTTAACTAAAAATAAGGCAATTTAAATAAATAAAGGATGAAACAAATTCACTTTAACACCGGTTTCATTTACACTATTGTCATATTTTGAAATTTTTAAAATTATGATATCTTTAACCTCGACATCTATTTACTTGATCATGAAATAATGTCGAGTCACACCCGACATAGGAGTGCAAAGGGTTAAAGTTGTGGATAGGCAGGATGCGAGACGATCGATCACCGAATATTATACTTATATTTTAAAAGCAGCAGCTACGTACGAAACAACGTTGCGCGCGGTCAACGAAATTCTGATTCGAGCTTCGTCGCTCCGCTAAAACGTGCAGGTGATAAACCCCTCCGCCAGGATTTTACAAAAATAGAGGGCACTGGACCGACCAATTAGACAGACTTATCGAGTGGGGGGTGGTTCGGCAGCCTAACGCCGAAAAACCGTGACGTTGACAACGATGTCCGCTGTATCCCTTGGAAATTGCGGGAAATAAAATTGCCGAGCCCCCATGGTGCTCTATACGGGTTTAGGTCGCGTCGATCGCCATTGCGGACGGTACGACCACGCTGACCTTCTCAGGTATGTCATCCGGTACTCTTCAGCCGTACCAGTGCCGTAAACTAATGAAGTCGTTGAATGAACACTGAAAAACCGATTGTCAATAATGGCATCGACCAAATCGGCCGTAGCCTAAACTCGAATGGAAAGACGGGACGGTACGATCATATAAAGCGTGACATAACCTTAACCCTCTGCACTCCAGGCCATTTTAAGCCTAGATCTAAAATCAAGCGAATCATAAAACTGTTACAGTTTTAACAATCTTTTAAATAGAAGAGTCTTTCACCCTTTTGCGCTATAATAACGAGTCAGACTCGTGTTACAGACTTCATGCAAGATCTACTAAATATGAAGATTATTAATTTCTTGTGAATCAAAAGCAAATTGAATTCTTCTCTTATCGAAGTCTAGAAACCAAATTGACCGTAGCCTAAACTCGAACGGAAAGACGGGACGGTACGATCATAGAACGTGTCTTAACAGCTCGCATATTTGCATAAAGATCTATCTGTAATTCACACTGGTTGTTCCCGGCCGTATCGTTGCCACGACGAGCACAATTCCCAGAGACACGCAGGAGGCATGAATTAGCGGAACGGTGCGGCGGCGATACGGGAAAAACCGCGTCGACGTGGATTTACGGCGGGGAATGGCACGGGCAGATTGAGATCTTCCCGTGAAAATCGAAGTGTCGGCGGTAGACCTCCCGTTAGAATGCCGCGAGGAGGCGGTGATTTCAATGATTAATCCGGCAATCATGGCCGCGAGAGCTACGAAATCCCCCGTCGGACAAAAGTCGGTGCACTCGGCCGCCGCCGCCGCCGCGCAGGCCCTCGGTCATGGAAACATAGTAAACACATAGTTTCCGGCAATTGAGTCATTAATCGGTAATGATGGTAATAACATTACTGAATCGCCTCGCTCGCCGGGCTTTGATGGTTATTGAATAGAGTCGGCGGCCTTACCCGTGCTGCGACTATCTCGCAGCGCGAAGGCGAAACAAGGCTCGCTCGCTCGCTCAGCGCGGATCGCCGACGCGGCCTCGCCGCCGCGCGTTCACGATCGCGGAGGACTAAACGCGCCAGATGGGCCGATTTACCGAGCCGGTATTAAACGTTCGGCACGATCGTTACCCCGCTCATGGGAGACACGAATTTCTCGGATGGTCGGGCTCCGCGGTGAGAACAGACGTCGCGGACACTTCACGGCGCGGATTCTTGACGCGCCCGGGGACGTTGCGATCGTCGAGGATGGAGCACTGTGATCTAGGCTAGAATCGAGTATTTTTTAAGCGAGTATTAGTAAATTGAGGATTTCAAAAGGAAATGATACGAAATTAAAGATTTCAGTATTAAGTAATTCAAAATTAAGGATTTCAAAATTAAGGATTTGAAAACCAAGTATTTCAGAATCAAGTAATTCAAAATTAAGTATTTCAAAATTTAGTAATTCAAAATTAAGTTTTTTTCGAAATTATGTATTTTAAAATCAAATAATTCAAAATTGAGGATTTCAAAATTAAGTAATTCAAAATCAAGTATTTTAATATTAAGCATTGCAAAACGAAGCATTGCAAAATGGATCTTTTATCCTTGAGTGACTCACGTTCATTTTGCAAGGGTTAAGGAATTAATTAAAGAAGGTGGCATCAAGGAATTGTCGAACAGTCTATCGCAGAAACTATAAAAAGGCACAGTAAATTCTCTTTAATTATAACATTATAAATTTTAATACATGTTTTTATGTCATAATAAAAGGACAATGGCTAGTGAAAATAGACGCCTTATTAGCAAAAAATCTACTCAATTGATCGGCGAATAATTTTCTCTCACAATACCATGTATATTTGTAGCGTTCTGTCTCAGGATAATAGATAGACGCATTCGTTTCTGAATAGGAGAAAGTGAAGCAGCTGGATGTTAACCCCTTGCACTCGAGTGATGAGTCTGAGTCACCGCTAAAATTGTTCTATCACGTTCCGAGATAATTTTAATATTATCAAAGTACAGATTTAAAAGATCGATAAACCCGCAACTGTTGTCCGAGTCGCAACGCTTCGTTTCGCGTGCATAAAATGCACTTTGACGTGCATAATTATTTATTTCAAATAATTACTTCGGATTATTTAATTACTGTTTGACATGATTATTTTAGATTACTTAATTATCGTTTGATATAATTATTTTATATTTACCAAGCATTTTAGTTATAAATATAAATATTTTTCGAGTGCAAAGGGTGAGCACTGAGTCTACATTTATCAGTAAAAATGGTCTGTTCTTCATTATAAGACAATTAACCCTTTATTTACTATTCTCTATTATCTATTAATGAGATAAAAATATTAGCTCGTACCGGTGCAAGCTCCAATATTATTATATAATTCTTTAAATACTGAACGTTTTTCGCGATGAATAAAATAAATCAAATAAAAATAGAAACTGTAGTTTATCATTCAGCTACTACGAGCTCCATTATTATTATTATTATATAATTTATAAAATATTAGCTAAAATATACCTTTCGAAATTAATAAAATCAATCAATGAAAAATCTAATAGATAAGACAGATGAAATAAATATCGTCTAACGCTAATATTACAAAAATACAAAAGTATTACTAGATTTAGTTACCCTATAATAACAAAAATGAAGACTATCTCATCCGAAGCGATCTAAGAAACGTCTCCGTTCATATCTCCTCTGTTAAACATTTCCCAGAGTGGTACGCGATGGAGAGTGTGGCCCGAGATGGTTCGGATGCTTCGCGGCGGCTCGAAATAAATAAAAGGGTCGCGTCAATTTTCCCGGGATCGATTAAGTGGTCAAGCGACAGGAAGAAAGATAAGGATAAAAAGAGGAAGATAAAGATAAATAGAGAGAGAGAGAGAGAGAGAGAGAGATATATAGTTCGCGAAGGGTTGAGGGATATCGTGGCAGTCGAATAGATCGTCGCGATTGTACGCGGTTGCATATCTCGCGTGCACTTTCGTCATCGGCGTGCCCCCACACGAGCGAGCCCGAGACGCGGGCGCGCGCGCGCGCACGGTCTCGCTCGGAGCAAAAGCGAAGAAAACGCTTGGTATCCGGGGAATGCCGGCTATGTAGGAGCGGCCGTTGCCTGGCCAGGACACGCGAGGATCCTCTTAACCGAGGAGCCCATTCCTCCGGTAACCGAACAAGGACGCCGCTCCGCGCCGCTGTTCGCCGCTGGTTCGCCGCGCCTCGGCAGAAATGAATTCGACGATGCTCTCGGTTCGAGTAGAGCTTCGCCCGCGAAGATTGTTGATCTTCCCGGGGCTGAAGATCGCGGCTGAAGATCGCGGCCGATGATCTTCGGGCCGAAGAACGCGCGAGGAGCCGCAAGAAGAGACGGCGGCGGCGGCGGTGGTGCCTCTCGGAGTCGGCTGCATTCTTCGAGACTAGAGAGTCGAGAAAATCCCGCGTTATCTGGCCCCGCGCGCGAGCAACGAAGTTCACCGACAGCGGCCATCACTCTTCCCGGCCCCGTTCGGCTCGGGACCTCGAAAGGAGTTCCGCTTTTTCGGGCCGCGCGGGTTCATGCGCCCCGGACCCGGCTACTCCTTGCGCTTCTCTTGCTTCTCCTGTTTCCGATTCGATCCGCCGTGTCTCTTTTCACTCCTCTCCTCTCCTCTCCTCTCTCCTCTCGTCTCGTATCGCCTCTCTCGGGCCCTGCGATTATTCCTCGCAGAGAATAAAAGAGAGAGAGAGAGAGAGAGAAACAGAGATGCCGGCAGATAACGTTTTACTCTTTTCATCGATTCGTACGATACATATCTGCGGTGATAAATGAACCGCCGCTATCGCATTTACTTCTTCATCGACCGACCATAATTGCCCGTGCTACCAGATCTGGCCGGCGATTATGTAACCCGGTGTTTTCAGGAATCACGGTGAACCGAGAGATCCGCGGACGAGCGAACAAGCGGTTTCCGTATGATTTGCTTTCGTTCGACTACCACGAAGATTCACCGGGTCTATCTGCCTCGATCTCGACCAGAGATCATACTATTCGGCCGAAGTTTCTCCCGCGAACACTGTTCTCGATCGCCGACCTAGATTGGTTCATTAGCTGGAGTCCTTAACCCTTTCGCTGTGGCAGGTTCGCCCGTCGAAATACCGTCACTAAACGAAGCGACATTTTCATGCTTGAAGTTTATTGCGCAATGTTTTGACGTCGTTGCAACGTGGAACAGTTTTAAGAAATTTTAAGAAGCTTTAAGAAGCGATTCATCCAATATGTTAATAAAGTTATCAGAAAATGTTCAGCCGACAACAAAAAATATTGTCATCGACTACAGATGGCACCTCGTATACACATCGTATCGATGCCGCATATATGCGGCGCTCGGCACGGAAGGGTTAATAAATCGATTCGTTGACCGGCGGAATCTTCTATTTAACCGTTTCGCGGCGGGTGCCGTGTATACAAGGTGATCCACGCAATTGTTACAAGTCATAACTCTAAAATAACAACTTTAAATTATTTACTTATCTATTTATTTTAATTGATTCTTGTCACTTATACCAATAGTTTCACTATGTAACAATTTTTTAAATATAAACTTTGTTCCTTTAAAAATTATCTTGAGACACGATAGAACAATTTTAGCGGTGCCTCAGAATCACCATTCGAGTGCAAAGGGTTATTTTATTTCGATAGCGAAGGAAAAATAAAACTATAAATATATTGGTGGCGAAGTATGGTTCACTCGCGCTTTCGCGAACGGCGACAAGGTATGGTTACTCACGCCGTCGCGAAAAGTGGCATAGTATGGTCGGTGTCTCACTGTTGCGAAAAATAGCGGAGAATAATACAGGTGAACCGTCGCCAAAAATAGCGAAGAACGGCACAGGTTTGCCGTCATGAAAGAATTAAAGATCAGCGTACTACTAGTTTCGCTCGATCGTGCTAATTTTCCCGAGTTCACAACGCAAATTCCGTCCATGAACGGGGAAGTTTGACGATTCGTTAGCGTCCGGGAATTTCCGAAGATTTCCCGGCCGAACACACACACACACACACACACACACACACACACACACACACACACACACGCACGCACGCACACACACACACACACACACACACACACACACACACACACACACATTTTATTTAAAGGTTAAGCCCAGCCCAGTCTCTATATCGTGTGTCCGTCTTGTGTCTCCGACGAATTCTCTCTTGTAAGTACGTCTGCACGGCTGCACGTCTGAACTCTTGTACGAAAGCAGCTGAATTATTTGCTCGCCGGTTGAGGAGCCGAGACAAGTGACGCCGCCATCGATACGCGGGGCTCGCCTCGTTCTTGGAAAGGAAAACGGCGGAGCGTGAAATTTCGCTGATATTTGATTCCGTGAAATGAGATTAGCGGTCTAAAATAAGAGTTAAGAATAAGATTGAGCAATGGATTAAAATGGGACAAGTAGAACAAGATGTGAATGGCGGTCTAAAATTGAAATGATTGGCAGTTTAAAGTGAGATTAGTAGACTAAAATAGGACTAGTAGTCCAAGATATGAATAGCGATTTAAAGTAGAATTGACTAGTAGTTTAAGATAGGATTAGTAGTTTAAAATGGGACTAGTAATCTAAAATATAAATAGCAGTCTAAAATAGATTTAGTTGTCATAATAGGACTAACTAATAGTCTAAAACAGAGCTGAACTAGTAGCCTGAAATACGTATAGCAGCCTAAAATAGGATTAGTAATCTAAGATAGAACTAGTAGACTAAAATAACACTGACTAGCAGTCTAAGAAAGGACTAGTCGCCTAAAATAAAACTGACTGGTAATCTAAAATAGGATTAGCAGTCTCAAATACTAATAGCAAACTAACAGCAGTCTATAATAAGCCTAACAGACCAAGACATAACTAACACAAGGCAACTAACCTAATATCTGATGAATAGCAATCTGAAACACTAGCAGCCTCAGGTAAGTTTAGCTATCTAAAATAAAACTAGTAGTCCAAACCATGAACACCACTTTAAAATGCAAACAGCAGTCGAAAATACGAACAGCAAAGGATTCGCAACGAAGTCGAACAATAGACGTAGACGGTGGTGCCTCCGCTTCCCAGGAACAGGCGAATCCCCTTGGGTCGATCGAATATTTCCAAAGGCTCTCTGCGGGTACGGGTGGCGAACGCATTAGCAGCGGAGTAGCAAAGCTACGGTAAGCTGCACTTAATTGGACAATACCGGGGATCTCTCCTTGGGCAGGAGAAGCCCGGGGTTCTAATTCCGATCCCGCGGAGGTGAAGACGCGAAGGAGCACATCCCGCCGAGCCAAGGGATCGGTTATCGAACGTCGGATGCTTCCAATTAGGACCCGGAGACCCGGCGAGACCCCGCGCTCGCGCGCGCGCGCGAGCGAGAATATTCGAATTTCTCCCTTTCCAAGTGGAACCGTGTTCCACTATCTGCGTAATAGCGCGAACGAGCGGAAAGGACGCGTCCAGCGAATCCAATATGGCGGATCGAATGACCAGGCCACGCGCGGACGGTGTCGTGTGACCTTAACACTTTCGAAGCCCGCTGGAAAAACGACCGCGCGGCAACGGCGACGGGATTCCTGGCGGCTTGAAAATCTGATTGAGTAACATCGTCGCGTGGTACCGTCTCCTATTTCGTCGACGAACGCGTTGTTACGATTTTTGCTAATTTTCAAGACTGGGGTAAAAGTTCTCTCTCGGTCCGTCGAGAGAGTTGGCTTTCCGGTTAGCAGACGCTGAATAAGAAACGAAGGTAGCCTGAGCAGGAATAGTTAGCCGAGGAGGACGTCGTTCTGATAAGGCGCGCCGAGGTCGTAATCGTTGAAGCTGCGTGCACCAGATTGCGATTTACATTTAACGACGATCGTGGAACTTTGGCGGGGTCTTGTTTTAGATGCCTCGTGGCTTCTGTGCAGACCGCTTTCTAGCAACGAACAGTTCTTCGGTGGTGGAGATGCTGGCGAGATGGGCTGCGGTATGAGCCGGATCATCCGGAGGGGACACGCCTGTCGAGAAAATACCGATGCAATCGGACACGCACGAGAGAGAAGACGAAACGGCGTGACCGGGTTTAAATGGCCCGCGATGTGTAACGTCATCCGCGGCCTGGCCTTGGGATTTCTGCGCGCAGGCGATCGCCGGCACGCCGCGCGATCGAGAAACCCGAGGAATCTGGAATCGCGGACGCTGCCGATCCTGATCCCACGTGCGGCGGCGGACTCTAGGCGGTCTGGCCTCGATAATATTTTACTTTATGGTTCTAGTTAATTATCATGGAATGCCAATTATTTTATTTACTCAAGTTAATTTTTAAGAACGAATTCAGACAGTTTTGAGAGAAGGGAGCATTATTATGCAAACTCAAATTCGCTATTGGACGATTTACGAAAATTATTAAGTTAAAGCATGGTTGTGTGAAAAAGAAAATATTATAATGGAATGCCAATTAGTTTATTTACTCAAGCAGATTTTTGAGAATTGATTTAGACAATTTTGAGAGAAGGGAGCATTATTATGCAAACTCAAATTCGCTATGGACGATTTACGAAAATGATTAATTTAATGCATGGTTGTGAGAAAAAGAAAATTGATATTTGACAGTGTTATTTATTTCGCGGTTATCTCGATTATTTGATGTTAATCATTTTCATAGTAGAATGAGATAATTTTTATTTCGTAGATTTCGATTAAGGAAGGATCAAATTTTGTTTTTATTCAGAAGTAATTTTGAGTAATTTTAGCCAACAAAATGACGTCTTTAAGATGTCTTAAGAACGTCTTGAATGTCCTACGAACGGCGTAGGAAAGTCTTTTATTATAAATTAAAACGTTTTTGAGGTGTTTTTACGATGTTCTTTGGACGTCTAAAAGACGTCTTATGAACGTTTTAAGCATGCTTTTTGGACTCATATAGACGTTTTCTGGACGTTTTAGGAACGTTTTATGGAGATCTTTGAGGCGATTTTTAGACGGCTTAAAAACGTCCCGAGTTAGACATCGTTTTAACATCTGAAAAGAGAAGTCTTAGAGTCGTTCATTTTAAGGCGTAAGACGTTCACGACTGAAACAGACGTAATGTGGACGTCTATAAGTCGTGCACTACGTATTGAGATATTTAATATCATGTCATATCATGTAAATATTATATTAATACTATATTAATGGAATATTACATCAATATTATATTAAATAATTATTACATTAACACTATCTAATAAATTATACATAAACTCTTCGTCGGAACTCTAACTCGTTAAACATCAAACGCGTTAAACTCGTCGCTGAAAAAGACATAAAACTTTCCGAATATTTAAACCGAGACGGCCGCGCAAATGCAACGACGACAGTCTAGAATGACATTCTGCGAAACGTTCTGTTCCATTCTCTCCAACCGGTGTGCCCGCGTCCGCTATCTTGGCCAGCTCTCTTGCAACCGAAGCGACTCCGTAAACGCATAAACCGGCGTCGGTGGTGTCCCCTCCCCACCCCCCGGGGAATGCAAGAGGTACGAAACACGTGGTCAGAAAAATCGTAGCGTTCGACCCAGAAACAGCGACGCGCGCGGCGATAACGTCAGTGGTGTGGTCCGGTTACGTAAGAATGTGTCGCTCGGCAGAAAAAAAATCAATGACAGATGTCGATTAGTAGAGACAGATGTATAGGACGCGGCGGCGTTACCAACCGGCCCTCCGTCCTCCCCCGTATTTAAACACCGACGGCCGCGCGCGCGATAGGACCGCGGCGTTCGGTGTCCCGAAACGCACACCACGCTCGTTTAACCGTGCCGTCAGCTCTCTTCTAAATACGAAACACTTGATCGCGCGCCGGAGTCCACGGCTGCCGGGCCGCCGCTCCGGTGGCTGTTACATTATCGCCGTAGGAATCGATGGTACCCGTATTTTCGCAGTCGAGCGCCGGCGAAGTGCCGGAACAATGGCGGAATGAAATAGCGCCGATGAACGGGAGCCTCGGCCCCGTTAATCGCGTCGAAAAGCTAGGCAGCCCACCGCCACGGCTCGAAACGCTAAATCGCGTTTCGAGGAGGGACATCTGCCCGTTGTGCTCGGGCCCGTTTCCCACACCGACACGCCCCGGCATTATCGCCCGGCACCCAGCGAATTTGTAATTATCGTTGCGTACATTATCGCGCAATTACGCGGACCGAGCGACGCGACACCGATCGCCGCTCTTCCTACGGTATTAAAGTCTACTTTCCGCTTATTCTTCTTCTTCTTCGTCTTCTCCTGCCGCTTCTAGATCAACCAGGCGGATAGACGAACGGGGAAAGATCGCAGCTGCCGTGAATCGTGACCGAATTTGCAAACAAGCAGAGTTCGGGGTAATTTTATTCGTATGGAAGGTTCAAATTCACATTCGACGTGGATGTGGGAGTATGTATTTTGGGGTGGGAAAGGTTCGAAGATTCGATAGGACCAGCGACTTGAGACATTCTGGACACGCGAACGACATCAGCGCACTGTAATAGTTGATTTTGGTACTTGTGGACAAGTGGTTTATAAAATGGAACGAAACCGCGTGGTTTTTAAATGTATTGTTTAATCGCGGTTTCTTCTTTTCTGTTGAGTTTAGTCACGTAACTGTCATGGTTTTTAGCGATATGGTTGTTATTTTATATTTATTATAATTTTTATGGTGATTTTATATTTATTATAGTTTCTATATTTATTTTATATTTATTATAGTTTCTATGGTTATTTTATATTTATTATAGTTTCTATGATTATTTTACATTTATTACACTTTGCATAAACTATAACAAACGCCATACTCGTCACATAAATTAACAGCATTATTCCGAATCAAAAACTCATATAAAGTTTAAACAAACCGCCACCGTTTCCCGCAAAACGATATTATACGTCAGTCACGTTTCTGCCCGGGTAGTTCCGGCGTTAAAAAAACAAGTTCTACGAGCAAATGACACGGAACGTATAACGTAACCGGCGTTGCACCGCGAACGGCGGCCATTTTTGTTCCCGAACGTAATCTTTGCTGAAACAACTCGCCGTGTACGAATGCGCATATGGGGAGTCGGTGAAATTAAATCGGAGAACGGCCAGAGAGTGTTTTAACGAAATTGGTGTTTGGAGGTGTTGTAGATCCTCGATGTTCAGTTCCCGGATAGTTTCTCCCTGTACGGCGGAGTCTACCGTTTCTTTTATTCAGGGTAGAAACCCTCGTTCGGAAGAGAAAGAGGTGGAGACAGAGAGAGAGAGAGAGAGAGAGAAACAGGGAGAGAGACAGAGAGAGAGAGGTAGAAACAGAGACAGAGAGGCAAAAGGGCAGAGACAGAGAGACAGAGATATAGACAGAGCCAGGCAGACAAAGGCACATAAAGACAGACAGAGACAGACAGAGACAGACAGAGACGGAGACATACAAAGGCAGACAGAGCAGAGACAGACAGACAAAGACAGTCCAAAATAGACAAAGACATCGACAGAGACAGACAGAATCAGAGACATACAAAGGCAGACGGAGATCCAAATAGACAGAGACAGACAAAGACAGAGTCAGAGGCAGAGACAGACAGAGATAGACAAAGACAAAAACAGACACAGAGACAGACAGTCACAGAGATAGGGACAGAGACAAACATAGACAAAGACAGGCAGAGTCTGAGGCAGACAGAGACAGACAACGACACAGGGACAGGGCCAACAGACACAGAGAGAATAAAATCGCCGCGTAGATCGGGGAGCACAATAGGAAAAAGAAATCATCAAAATGCAAAGGTACAGCCGTGCCCGTGACGGCGCGTGTTCCGGGACGTGAGAAGAAAAGGAGCGTGTAAGCGAACCAGGAAAATAATATCGCCGGTGTAACGAGGTATGGCACCTCCGTCGGAGACGAAGCATCGCTGTTTCAGCAGACTATTGCTGCGCGTACAGCATCCGAACAGCGCCCATAACGACACCCCCTTTACAATACAGAGATCACAAATACGATCTTTCAAAATGGTCGCATCGAACCACCGCGCGCGTCTCCTCGACTCCTTCCGGTACCCGTTTCGGAAATACATATCTACCATGGCCGAGCCAAGACCCAACCCTCGCTGGCTTTGCTCTCTGTCTACGCGCTCTTCTACGGGATTCTCCCTCTTGCGCAAACATGTTGCAACTTAACTCTTTGTGGCACAGGATTTCAGAAAATAAACAGACCCATGTGGCACAGAAATTTCGTAGCGTTTTTAGTTAAACGATATTGGTATCTTTCAATTGGTAGCATATGAAAACATAAACAGGTAATAATTCAACTGAGTTTGTTATACAATGAGACTTAACCCTTTGCGGTCGGAGCCATTTTAACTGAAAATCCAAAATATTTCTTCAGACTTACAGTGATATAACCTGGAGCATTTTATACATTGTAAAATTGAATTTTATGACTTATGTAACAGATAATAGATCTTAACAATTTTTTAAATATTAGTAAATTTGATAAAGATTGATAATTTTTAGAGGCGCCTGAGAGTCGCCATTCGACCGCAAAGGGTTAAATAGTCCTACCCCGTGCCATGTGGGTTCACGAATGAATAGATAACAAATGCAGCTATTGCAACATTATGAGGTGGGTCTAAAAATGTCCCATCATGCGTTGCTGTACATCAAAAACGTGGGACATTTTAAATCCGCGCGTAATCTTTGCCAGCCCGAAAACAGTCTTTTTCACGAATTCAATTAGCTCGATCGGCCACCACGCGCTGTATGGCAGTGTCCGAGAAATTCCGTGCTACGACTCTATTCATTTCGAAATGGCTCCGGGATACCTACCATAATTAAAGGGGACACATTAGGATACGGTTATAACGTAGAATTGGGGAGAACGGACTCCAACGGTTTTGCGCCGCAAATTCTACTTCTACGCGGTGGTAATTCCGCGATGTTATTGTTGCTTTTAAGAGATAATGGCCGCCGCCGTTGTTACTTCGAGGGGCGGCGTCCGCTTTAATGGATTCTTATAATTGCTGTCAGGGATAGTTCTCGGAAAAATGGGCGGCTCGGTTAGTTTGTATCGGGGGTGGCTTTGCTGGGAGGTGGGGTTTGGGGTGTAAATACTAGTGTCAGGATCAGAGATACTAGAATATATTATATAAAGTACTGCAGTACTTTATATACTGCCAGACATTTTATGTAATAGTTTATATATTGGCACTGGTGATAACCGGTAGAAAAATTATTTTCGTTTCAATTAACAGAGAACATCTATTAGAACATAATAATTTTGGAAACGCTATATAACGCTATATAAGAATTTTAGAAATTATTTAGACGTTATTTCGCCTTTATGAAGGGAGATGTTATGGTCTGCACATTATTCTGCAGCTTATGCACTTGAGGCTAATTGAACGGATGTAATATGCAAAGCTATGTAAATGGGTTCAATATCGAAAGACGAAGTACGTTGAGAAAGTAGTAAGAGAAATTGACGAGTGAAACGTAGAGTGGCTGTAGATTGACTACGAGTTAATTGACTTCGATGAAATATTCATACAAAAATCGCATTTTTTAAATTTTATGTATGGTATAGTGCATTCCTTAAATTTTATATATGCAAAGCATTTCTTAAATTTTAAATATGAAACCCTCTTTTTAAATTTTCTCCCTAACGTCAGATAAAAAAGTTCTGAAAACACAATCTTATTCTCTCTTCGTGCGTCGCACTAAACAATAATAAAATATAATAAAATAATTTCAATCACCATCAACTGAACTAGTCTTATCATCTGAAAAGGAATTTCAAGCGTTAAATTCTAATTTCAATAACCAATTACTCAATTATAATCACTAAGCCACACCATTTTAATGCTTCTGCTGATTACTATAATTGATTTCACACAGTACGGTTATTATATTTAACATAGTCGTTGACGGGAATAATTTGGGGTTCCGGTCGGCGGCGTTTGGGACCAGAGGCCGATTAATTTGAAACCCGATTAGGGGCGTCGATAAGAAAACCGGTGAGGCAGCGGATCACGCAAGAGGCGTATCGCTTCCGCGTTCCAGCAATTATAATACATATAGCATTGCACGGGCACGGTCCCCGGGATCAGCGAAAAAGCAGAAACCGAGGCCTGTTGTATCTTGTTACGCGTTGGCGACGCCGCGGCCGCGGCCGAGCCGAGCCGGGCCGTGGGGACTGCTCCGCGGCCCGCGGCCCGCGGCCCGCGGCAGGCCCCCAGGGTCTCACGCCCGCGTTCGTAAAACGCTTTTGCGTTTCTGCCACGCGTCTTCGCGAATCCCGCGCGTCCCGCCCCGCGACCAACTCCTCTACGGCCTCGATTCTACGAAAACGTTGACCGACGATTACGTCACCGGCGACCGAGCATAGAGCGTCGCGCGTCGCCGTCGTTCGCACCGCGCGCAATTAGTGCAACGCGGCCCGCGCTTTTTCACGCCGCCGCGCCGGTCCTCGCCGCTGCGGGCACGCCTGCACCTGCCCGCCTGCTAATTGACGCGAACAGCATGGATTGTTCCACGAGGACGACGTTCTACAAGAGTCGATCCCCGAGACTGTCTACTTGTAAACATTGCTATTTATTCGTTGGACATTTTTCTTAATTTTTTATCTCTTTTGAACGCTTTTTTAAAATGCGTTTTTGAGTACTTTTTGTAGTTCTTTGCCCCTCCCCCCCTTCCTCTTTTCGGCGGTTTGATTTTGTTTATTTTTCTTTGGTACAGAGATGAGGCGCTGGGTTTGTGTAAATGCATATCCATGTAGTAAATATAGTATTAATACAATATAAGTTTTTTATAAGTAATATAATGTAGTTATAATACCATCCCCTATAATAAATATTAACTTGGAAGCTCCTAATAGTCTTCTATAATTTCTTATATACATTAGATAACTTTGCGAATGAAACAAATAAAATAGATATAAAATAAATAAATACTGCTTAATACCAATGTTATAAAAATATAAAAATGTTAGTAGATTTAATTACCCTATAGTAACAGAACTGTTTATGATCCAATAACTGGTCGGCATTAAAACACTTCCGACTGCAAAGGGTTAATATTGGAAGCCCAATAATATTTAATTAATGTAATAACTTCAATCTATAAATTAAAGTAATTACTTCAATCAATAAATTAAAGTAATAACTTCAGTCAATAAATTAAAGTAATAACTTCACTTAATAAATTAAAGTAATAACTTGAATTAATAAATTAAAGTAACAACTCCATTTAATAAATTAAAGTAACAACTCCATTTAATAAATTAAAATAAAATCAACTAAAATAGTATACTAAACTAACCTTAATTCTCACTAAAGTCAATTTCTTCTAGATAAAATCCATTTATCTTCCCCGTCCTTTACAACAATTTCGAGAGTCATTCTAAAACTATATAAACAAACGTCGACGACCATACAGCCCCATTAAATATAATAGAATGACACCAGAATACATTCCTTAGTCCTTAACAATGTCCCCGGTTAGAAAATAATACTCAGCGGAGTTACTATGTTATTATATATTATAATTATACCTTTCATCGGAGTTATTTTCGGCGGAACATCGGAAGGAACGTTTATCACGGCAAAAAAATCGTAAAAAATCGAGAAAGGATGAGCTTTCGAAACGAAATCGGCATCGACCGAAATTCAGCGGTCGCCGATTCGAAAGGGAAACGCGAGCTGGTTTTCGGGCGTGATAATCGAAGCGAAATAATTATCGTCGGGGGGCTACGCGTCCGTTCTACCGCGGTGCTCTTACGGAATGCCTCGCGGGCCTTTTGCGGCATTCCCGGACAGTTATTCGAGGCCAACGATCGAGCAGTCACGAAGCAGCGGGTCCCTGAACGTCGCGTTTCCACCGTGAGGATCGTTCGCGGTGCTCTTGCCCTCTCCTGCTCGGATTTCCACGGTTTTCTCGCCGATCGGCGCCGACCGCTATCAACAGCTAGAAAGAATGGCCCTTATCCTTATTCTTGTGGAAGAATTAAATTATGGGAGGCGAGAGGGAAATTAGTCGTCATGCTCCACCGAATCCCTCCTATTCTTTTTTTAATTTTGAGGAATTATTGGTTACAAACTGGCACTTTAATTGTAATTGGATTTAGTCTTATTGCTGTATATTGTTGTTATTCTTATTATTGCCAGATGGCAGAAGAACGTCATTAAGACGTCTTAAAGACGTCTGGTGCACGATATTCAATTCGTCTTTAAAGCGTGTATTTACATATTTCTGTCTTAGAAAAGAGACAACAGTGAGTAAAATTAACAATTCAACATTAGAATATCTTTTATGGAATATCTATTTTGTCTGTCTTTAAGACATCACAACGACGACCCAAATTGTACGATCTTTTAACGTCTAAAATAAGACGTCTTAAAGATGTCAATTATATTACGTAAGACGTTTAGTTCAGACCTAAAATGGCCGTAAAATGGACATCTTTAATACACCCAGTGCTTATTGGATTATTACTGCTTATTATTATTACTGTTACTACTGTTATTACTATCATTTATTAGAGATTTTATGGAAATATAAATGTTTATTAACATCACTCCTTGACATAACCTAGACACGAGTTCATCGCTTATCATTATACGACAAAATCTCACGCCATTATCTTCTCATCGAACAACCCAAAACCATCTGCAACCATTTTTCATTTCACTTTTGACTCATCTTCAAACTCTGCCAGCGACTTTTCGCGTCGTCTAGTTCGTCGACGATGGCCATTCTTTCCAATGCCCCGTGCACACCCGGGTCTGGAATGCGATATTTGACGGCGGAGGTAAATGCCCCTTCCGACGTGTTGCGGTCGCCGATATTTTTCGGCGGGGGCTTTCCGAGCTGAATTTTCGACCGCGAAACCGCAAACCCGGTTATCATTGACAAGGACGCTGACACGCGAGAGAGCCGCCAGCGTATCGAGGCGACACGCTCGCGCGGCTCCTTTTTTAATATGCCCGCAAAGAACGGCCGGGTTTACGTAAGGAGAAAGGAGTCCGGGGCTCCGTTTTCGCTCGAGGTCGAGGGTGCAACTCTGCGGAGATGCACGGAAATCTAGAAGATCGCGTCTTTGTTCTATCTATGGCGGTCGTTGTTAAGCCATTATATGTTAAGCCGATTTTTCATTTACTTTGTGGGAATCGAGACAAGGGAAAGTCGATGCTCCTGACTAAGTGCGTAAATTACTATGCTCCCCCTAATAACTGTGCCTTCACAATCATTTTTGTATTTAAAAGCAACATTAGTAGATTAAAGATATTGAATTTTATATAAATTATTGAACTTTATAAATTTTGATCTGTCATTCTCAGAACCGAATCAGAACTTCTCAAGATTTATATATTATGGATTTATAGCTTTTTAAAAACAGTGTTTTCACTTCGTATTGGAAGGTATATAATAAACTATGTTAATCTATTTAAAACGGAATACTTCGTGCTCTCACATTTTTGTTATAGGATCATGTGTACGACAGATGATAACTATAACTTTTCATCCTCTTAGGGTCACAGGAATTCGCCCGAAAAATGTTACATTTTACTAAATATTTCGTAACCGTCTATACGTTTCATTTGCAAACAAAATCACGCATACATAAAACACACCAACGTAAAACATAAATATTTAAAGAAGAACGAAACGGATGAAAAGAACGATATGATTTATCGAAAACTGCAAACGTTGATTTAACGAACCCAGTAATCGGATAACCTCGCACTTTCGTCCAATAAATACAGAAAAGGCATGGGTATAAAGATCCGCGATCGCGAAGAATTTCATGATCTATCTGAGGAGAGAGAGAGACCGATGCCAAGATCTCAGCTCTTTAGTATAGAGCAGGGCTTCTTAAACTATGGGTCGCGACCCCAAATGGGGTCGCGTAGCAAAATTCTGCGGACGCGAGAGATTTTAATGACAAATATTTATATATACCATTTTATAACATCACTATATATTTTCATATGTATATGTATATGTATATTGTTACCTAATAAATAAATCATCAAAAAATATTAATTTATTTTTCTTTCATATTTGTATGGGGTTGTCAAGAAACTCGCAATCATAAATGGGGTCGTGAATGAGAAAAGTTTAAGAAGCCCTGGTATAGAGCATTGCAGCCCTTCGATGGAACGAGACTACGTCGCATGAAAAGCGAAGCGGCGATCCAGCCAATAAAGGTCCTGTCTCATTAGTGGCAGCTTTCTGTTTCGAGGGATTACGTAGAAAATCAAATTTATGGTGATTCGGTGGTCGAACCGCGAGGGAAACCAGTTCCCGCGGATCCCCTCGTGTCGCGTCGCTTGGAAATATGCCGGCATATTAAAGTGCGGGGAACCGTCGCGTATTTCTGCGACCGGGCGCATCGGTAATAGTCGATAAGAGAGCTATATATCGTTGTAATGCACGGCGTATCGGGGAGCCGCGGCTCTATAAAGCGCAATGCCAGGCAGCCCCGAAAGAAATCGGGGCCGGATAGAATATTACTCGGACGGATCCCATATTTCGGTCGGGAGATTCCGATGGCTCGAAGATGATGTTCGAACCGCGGCTTTTCGAACGACGCCAGTCTGTTCGACCCGAAGTCCTTGCGCCAGTCTCGATATTCATGGATTTTTATTATATGTAGAGCTTTGTTGGTGCGACCACAATTTTGTTCTTATTAATTGTTATATTTGTTGGTGTGGTTAATTATTATTCGCTGTTATTAGTCATTATTATTCGCTGTTATTATTACTCATTATTCGTTGTTATTATTGATTACTATTTGTTGTTATTATTAGTTATTAATCGTTGTCAATATTACTTATTATTCGTTGTCATTAATTATTATTATTCGCTGTTTTTATTTATTAATTGCTATTCGCTGTTCTTATTATTACTTATTACTTATTATTCCTTGTTCTTATTAATTATTATTCGTTTTCATTATTAATTATTCTTCGTTTTTCTTATTACCTATTATTCGCTATCCTTATTACTTGTTATTCTTTGTTCTTATTAATTATTATTCGTTCTTATTATTACTTATTATTCTTTGTTATTATTGCTTATTATTCGCTATTATAATTAATTATTATTCGCCGTTATTAATTACAGAAATACGAGTAGTAGCATGCACAAGAAACATCGTGGCAGTCAAGGGGTTGGCAACTTCACGAAAATCTGCTGCCAGTAATTGTTGAAACAAAATTTTGAAAATATATGCATTTATAACATTCTCTGCGACAAATCCAAATATATATAAATGAATTTTATGAATATATTTTTTACCGAAGAAAACAATTATTTCCGAGTAAATGATATAAGGGTGAAATTCTGTTTTCTTAGCACAGTGAACATATACTGCAAACAAATTCAGTTTGATATGTTATAAAGTATTGAATATTATTATAATACCTACAATTTTTACCTCGAAGACATCGCAATAACATTTTAGGTAATATAGTAATATAAAAATATGTTCACAGTACTTAACAGATAAGGGTATGAACTTTTCATTCCTGTGATTTTTGCGTAAAGAAGATATATTTACACAATTACATTGTTATCCATCTTGTAAGAAATACTACAGGAACAGATATTAAAAATTCAAGTCGATCAATAGATATTCAAAATTCAAATAAATAAACGGATATTGAAAATTCAAATAGATATTTATATATTAAAAATTCAAATGGATATTCATATTTCCAAATTCAAAAATTTATTTTAAACATTGCTAATAATTGATAAGGTTGCCAACTCCAAATCTGTTAAACATAAACGTCTCTTCCCTGCGAATAACTGTATTTAACGTGTCGTTTTTCCGTAAACGTTACTGCGACCACTGCAGGCACACGCTGCATTCATGAAAATGATTGGAGTGGCGTTGTAAATCATTCAGGCGAACTCGACAGGTGATCCTTCTCCGCGTAGAAATGGAATTCTCCGCGGCTACCGGTACAGCCGAGGAATCATCGGGCGACAGAGAAATGGTACAAATTTCTTCCCCGTCCCGCGAACGAGGACAATAATTCTCTCGTTTATACGACTACGTCCGAACGATTCGACGTACAAACACCATAGAGATTAATCGCGCGGAGCACGGAATACCGTCGTCGGGTCGCGCAGGAGTCGGTTCCGCGATTTCTAATGCCCGGGTAAATTGACCTATCGTTAAACCGAGCCGTCGGATTATCGCCGCGCGCGCGCGCGTGTTTTTCCCGGCGACGCGTCCCCCGTAAAAAAAGATGTCCAATGTCATAGTCTCGTAAACGCCTCCATTACCTTTCACCGGACGATTCGCGCTTTCCAATCGGCCAGGTTTTCTCAGCCGTGAAAAAGTTCCGTGGGAAAATCGGCGCGAGACGCCGTGGCACGAGGTTTAGAATTTAACCCTTTCGATACGAGCGCCGGATGTATACGGCGTCCGTGGTATAAATAACAGAATTTTATGTCTGTTAGTATTACAGCTGGAAGCAATAATTTTTGTTTAAAAAAAAATATGGTTTTATCAAGTATAGTTTTTATGTAACGTTTAGGACAATATTTATTGTATAAAGGAGAATTGACTATGTGTGAATTTACGGCGCGGCGCCTCGTATAGTGAGAGTGTCATGGCGGACAGAGTACTCGTACAGAAAGGGTTAAGAGCGTCTATAGGCGCTTAGAAATTTTGCATTTGTAACTCAGACTGATCACTGAATATTTTACAATAATAATTGTTTCGACGTCTTCCATCTTGTATTCTTCTGTCAGAAAAAACAATGCGGTCCTGTATTATTCCCTCTACATTGCAAATAATTTATATATTGTTCAACCTATTGTCCATCCAATATATTCATGGAGGTATTTTCTGTTTTCGAAAATCAATTCTCAACCGGTCATTATATGTCTTACATATAGAATTATATACCTCAGTAATCGTACCCTATTGATTTTTATTGTATATTAATAGTTGTACCAATTTTTATTTGTTATCTTCAACGAAACTCAAAAAAAAATTAAAAAATAGAATAATAAAATTTCTCAAAAAATCGCACTATAATAAATTAATTCCATTTCCTAGCTAATAAACTTTAATGCCTGGAGTGATACACTAGAACGAGATAGAGAGGAGACAACAACGTGCAAAGGGTTAAATTACCGGGATGCACCGTGTCGAACGCGACGCGGCCGCTCGCAAATCCGCGGGTAGAGCCCCGGCCGGACAATAAAACGCGCACCGGATCGATGGAAAAGAAGCGGTGAGGACTCCATCAGCGTTAATCCGCGATAACGGGAGCGCGCGGGCGCGCGTTCGCGCTAATCCGCGCGGTAGGACGCGCCGGGGACAAGATGATAGGCAACCTCTTTAATGGAGTATGATCGCGCGAGCCCCGCCGATGGAAAAAGCCGGGTAGCGAGGCGAGGCGAGGCGAGGCGATGCGACGGTAAATGGAAACGGGTCGGGAGCCGGGGACCCGTGTATCGACCATGACGCGTGTAATATACCCCGGCCGTATCATCGAACGGGACAAATCCAGAGAGAGGAAGCTCTTTCGCGGCAAGATATTTGCCGCCGCGCGATACGGCAGGTAAGGTTTCAATAAAAGAAAAGAGGCGACTTAAAGGCTTCGCTCGGCGAATTCCGTGCGCCGTTCCCGTTTCACGGTCGCAAGCGCGCGCGCCCGGCCGTCCCGATTCGCGGCTTGCGCGAATCCTCGAATCAGACTACGTCCGATTCCGTGACGCGTTCCCACGCGGCCGCCGGCTTCCGGGCACCCGCGAAAAACCACGTTTTTCAGAGCGCGCGCGTCGACGTATCACGGATCGCTTCTTCTCTCGCGTGAGTCCTAGGACCATGACGTTCTATGATCGTTCCTTAAAATTTTTGGCGTAGGCTGTGACCGATGGAATTTGCGTGGAAATATAAGGGGTGGTTCACTATTTACTGTACCTTAAATTTATGGCGTTATTATCGCAGTGAAAAATGATAATAGATTTTTATTGCCATGGTGTTTTCGTCCACTCTTTGCAGTGTGATTTCTTTCACTACTATAGTTGTTTGTAATTAGTAAAATCGTACGCCAGTTAGGTAATTTGTATATTAATTTTATGTTTATTTTATAATTTCTATATTTATTGTTTGACAAGCTTTTGGTTATGTCAAGTAGGATTTTATTTCAATTTAACAGATAACATTTATTTTATTACACCGTGTACCGAAATTTCAAACTTGTCTGACGCGATATTGTAAAGCAAGGAGTTAATAATGTTATTTCTGACGAGAGATGCTGTTGCTAGAGTAAACAAATGACGAAATAAACTAAAGAATACGTCACATAAAAGCCAGTTTGTTAATACTTATTCTTATAATAAGTTATAACAATATATATAAATATTTAATATAAGTATGTTATAATAATTATTGTTTAAAAAAAAATAGTTTATCACAGCCTCGAAAATTTTAAGTGATGACTCTGAGGCACCGCTAAAATTATTCTACCACATCCCATAATGATTTTTATATTAAAAAAAGCTTAGATCTAAAATAATAGTTAAAACTAAAATTGTTGTTACTAGTCACAAGAATCAATTTCAAGCATATAAAATACACTTTACAATATAAATAATATAAACCGGAAAAATCATTTTAAATTCACAGTTAAAATAACTCCGAGTCCAAAGGGTTAATAATAACTTGACATAACCTTGACATAATTGAAACACAGAATATGTAATTTATTTATGTTTCACTTTTATATCATAATATAATTTTTGTTTCCTTTTCTTTTTATATATTATTTGTAAGGTTACTCCGAATTATGTACATTAACTCCATGTAACTCAAAAGAGACCTTACTAACCCATTAATAAAGAATAATAATAAT
>NC_135778.1:8869193-8894692 GCF_028453695.1 Augochlora pura
AGGAAGAAAGATCAAGCCGGCTCCTCTAACCTTTAGCAGCAGCAAATAGATCTTCGAGAGCTTGACGAATTCAACACGGGTTCGGGTTGCCCCGCGATCGTTTCGAGCGTAAAACTTCGCTCCGCTCGCGAATCGGTACGTAGAAGCATCACCATCGGAGAAGAAGAAGGAGTCTCTCGCCAGAAAAGGCTCATCCATCACCGCGGAATTAACCAGTCGACATTGGAGATTGACGAAATCAGCTCGCGGCGACCTTTGGCCTTAAAGTGGATCGTCAGGAGCGGGGCACGGGACCCCCGAGACAGGCCCGTAGAAGTATCGTTAAGCGGTTCCGCGCGCGCGCGCGTGCGCGCGAGCAGAGAAGAATTCCAGGCCCCCAGCTGGCGATCGGTTGATGAGCCGGAATGATTACGAAATCAGCTGTGGCCGACTCGAAAGAATCCGGCAAAAAGAGCAACGGGCACGCGCGTGCACACGCTTGTCCTAACTGTACCGACGCGGCGGCGGCGGCGACGGCGACGGCGCGGTCGATGAAGCCGATGAGGATCGGCTCCTCGGCACCACCAGGAGACACGGGGGAGAGAGCCTTTGGTCGAGGAAGGAAATATCAGCGTAAAAAGTAGTAACCGAGAGAACGGGCTTCGTCAAATGGCAACATTTCATTCTGCCGCGTTTAATGTCGGCTTGTGGCCATTAGAGACGCGAGAGATCTCTCCCCCGTTCGCGCCGCGCCGGTGCCGGTGCCGGTGCCGGTGCCGGTGCCGCGCCGCGCCGCGTCGGCCGCGGGTTTAACGCACTCGACCGGGTCCAATCCGTGGGATAGGAATAAACCAAGGGGGGAGTTGACATTATCGTGTTCGAGGCCGAGGGACAGTCGTTCGTCCGCGTGTTCGGTTTCAATGGCAGGACTCTGATTTGTCTAAGTATGAGAAACCGCTGTTCGCGGCCGCGCCGTCGTGTGCACGCGGGAACGAGACGACGACGCGGTTCTCGCTTATCTGGATCTCTCTAGCCGGGGCGACAGAAAACGCCTCTACCCGCGTGTGCTGTTGTGCCGGATGTGGCTTGCAAGGCTCGATCGCGACCAGACGCAGATCGCGATCCATCCGACTGTCGCCGTATACCGGTTTCCCGGACACCTTTGCCAGCGTATATATACGCACACGTTTCCAGAGGACGACGCGGCGCGGGATGGGAAACCTTCCTTTTTCCGCGGGGACTCTGCACCCTATGTGGGCTGAAGGTCTTTGGACGTCGGCGGCGTCATCGTCGTCGTCGTCGTCGTCGTCGTCGTCGTCGTCGTCGTCGTCGTCGTCGTGGAATCCAAGGGTCGCGGCGGAAACTTGTACCGGCCGGCCCCGATCCCGATCACGATCGAGAGCCTGATACCGATCCGGAGATCACCGTCGCGATTCTAAACGCTTCTTGTTCGCGGGAATCGCGCGAATATTCTCGTCACGGTACGGCTTTGTTTACTTCTTCTTGGCACTTACTTTCAGGTTTTAGGTACGACAGGTGGACAGTGTTCAGGTGGATCCTTTTTATGGTATCAGTTTCTGGAGAGTTTTCTTTGTTTAATTATAATTTATATATATATATTAATAAGAATTTGGGGTGGATTGAACTATCAGCTCCTTATCGGTTGTTTTATAATGATTTTTGAGGAGGTTTGAGGAAAAATAGATTTTTTAACCCTTTGCTTTTGGAGCTGTTTTAATTCGAAAATCAAAAGGATTTTATAATCGATGGTATTATTATTTTACGAGATTCATTGTGATTTTTCCAAGCTGAGCTCTTTGGCAAGTTCAATATTTCTAATTTTTCGTACTTTCCTAAATGTGAATGAATTTGGTGCTGTTATTTGATATTATTGAATTTGATTTTGAATACTATTTTATTATCGAATTTAATATTATTATTCTTAGAATGTTATAATAATTTTTAGTGGCGCCTCAGACACGCCACTCGACCGGGTTAATTAGCAAATAAACTATGCATATTCTTATCTTCTTGTGTAACCCTGAATTTAAGAAACAACTGTTTTTTAATAAATATATGTCAGGTCCTATTTCCACGTGGAGTTGCTATTTCAAAAAGGATTTATTCGATAAAATTCTATATCAGATAAAATATAATATAAATAAGAAATTGAAGTACAGACGTTGTACAAAAATGGTACAAATAATATACAAAAATTATACAACTTTATTGTGAATACTACAGAATTTATACTGAAGATATACGAAACCGTTATAGAATCGTAACAGTTGTAAAGCATTACTATTAAATTCCAAGGCTGTTCACATAATCGTAGTGACGTTCGACAATAGTTCAGATAATAAAAGTTCGATACAAATTCACTACACTTGGAGCTGTCAAAAATTTTGTTCCAATAAATAGACTTCCCATTTATTTTACTATTTATATCACTATACATATTATATTATACGTTAGTATATATTTTATTACATTGTACATTTTAGTCTACATATAAAATTTATTATTTTCTTTCTTTTTAAGAACAGATAGAATTCTCCAGTGGACCTAATATTATATATTATTACATATTATATTGTACGTTATCATATATTATGTTCCATATTATATTAAACATTATTAAATAATATATTCCACAATATATTATACATTATTATATACTACCTTACATATTAATATATGTTATATTATAAAATATCTTATCCTACTTATATTATTAAATATTCCACCCAAGCTCTTAACTCTCACTCTACACTTCCCTAACCTAAAAATAACCAGATCAAAGTAAAGAATAGGGTGCAGAAAAGGTAGCGTATTGCGCAAGGACCCGCGGACAGTTATCCTGGTGTGTAAGTATCGCGGAGTGACACGCAGGATCGCCCGGCCAGGCTGCCGAACGGTCCTGAAAGGCCATCCTCTCGGATTCCGCAGAAAAACGGGCCAGATGTGTGTTTATAAAGCCGTTTGCGGTGCGTGCGCTCGCTCGCGCGCGCGCGTGCACGAGCTTTCGTATCGCTCGCGAGCTATGCACCATAAGTGCCACGGGTTTTGCCGCGTTATGGAGCGGCGATTTTCTTGCACGCCCGATAAATTATCGCAAATGAGCGTGACGCGGATACTTGTCGCACCTGTGCACCCAACAAATGTTCTATTACGCGAGTTCTTTGGGATCGTACGATTCCCTGGAGTTTCGGGGGAATACTGATTCATCGGATCATCTGCGGCTGAAAAGGGTTGTAAGGAGATATGAGAGATTTCTGTTATTATTATTTTTATTATTAATATTATTCTTATTTCTGATATTATTCTCATTATTGATATTATTTTCACTGTTAATATTATTAATATTATTCTGAGGGTTAATATCGTTATTATTATTTATTGTTGAATGGTCTGGTTGCTCTTTAATACATAGCAATTTACACATAGTTTATACATTCATTATTATTATTATTATTAATTATGTGCAGGACATACGCACGATGCGATTGCCTTGATGATAATAAAGGGTTGTATGAAACTAGTATAAAAGTACAACCTTGCCATCTTGTGTGGATATTATGCGAACTCAATTTTAAAAATTCCTATACACAATATTACAAAAAGAATGAAAATAAAGTCGAAAAAAATATATTTCATATTTAATCGATTGAATTTAGTTCCTCAAAATAAAATCCTCACATTCAAAACCGAATATTAAAACATTAAAACGATTAAAATTGCAGCCATAACAAAAGTAACATAACTTATGCATTTTTTATTCTATAACTTCAGACATGTACATACACAATATGCACATCCTAAAAATAATTTCTTCATTAATAATAAATATATTAATTTCACTTACTTATAATCTAGTAACATAAACTAAATTATTTTAATTAACGTGAATCATAATTAAGAAGTCTCCATAAATTTGCATAAACAAATATGAAATCTAGTACTATAGAATTCGTTGCAGTTTAAGGAGGGGTTGCTAACTGGCGCAGTGGCGTCGGAGTCTCGCGAAAAGCGCTGAAATCGCGCAGGACCTAACCGCAACGACAACGAACGACTCTTCCCTCGAAAATTCGAGGACGAGGGTCGGAAGCATAAGAACGGTGTCGTCGTTGATGGAACTATCTGGCGAGGGAGACGCCTCGCTCGAGATGTTAAGACCCAGAAAGTGTTAAGATCATCCCGGCGCGAATGCGACGGTGTAATGTTAAAAGCCGGAGAGTTATAAGAGACGCGGGGTCCCGGAATCTCAGAAAAACTGCGGTTTCAGGTCACCGATGTGAGAAAGAGAGACGGCCGGCGAGAGGGAAAGAGAGCGAGAGAGAGAGAGTCTGAAAGAGATATGAAAATATAGAGAAAAAGAGAAGGAAAAAGTCTGAAAAATTCCATACTACAGTTTATAGATCCGAAAAATCAGAATTTCTTGACGACAGACATCTATGAATTAAACTCGCGTTGGGAAAATTGTATTGAAACAAATGCAGCAGATTTTGATGAAAATAATAGCTTTTGAAAAAAGATATGCAGTTTTATATGCACACTTAAAAATCCGATATTTCATATGCAGCAACCTAATAGATATAGAGAAAGAGGGAAAGAGAGATGTAGAGATACAGAGAAAGAGAGAAGAAGAGATATAGAGAAAAAGAGAGAAGAAGAGATATAGAGAAAAAGAGATATAGTGAGATATATAAAAAGAGAGATAGAGACGGATATACAGGGAAAACGAAAGACAGAAGGAGAGAGAGAGAGAGAGAGAGAGAGAGAGAGAGAGAGAGAGAGAGAGAGGACAAAGCGAAGGAGAAAGGAGAAAGAAGCGAACGCTATCTGGCGAACTGATTTATACGACGCTAGATTGTACGTTGTACACCTTGTCTTATCTGGCTGAGACGTATGCACCGCTATCTGGCTACATTTACGTCACTAATTACACGCGGGCGCGCACGTGCACTTTGCGTTTTAAAGGTTACATCAGCGAGAGGCCTGGGTAGTCGCAAAATCGAAGCGCAATTAGGCATAATGGATGACGGCCGCGCGGTTCGAGGGAGGAAGAACCAGCAGGCATTTCCTAGACGGTTTTCTTTTGCCGGGGCTCTCTCTTCGCGCTTGTCCGCGGCTCTTCAAACGGGGCGTCCGCTTTTATGAAATACGAAAGATAAGGGGGGGGGGAAGGCCCGGCATTAAAGGCGATCGCGCTAAGTGCTCGGTAATATTTATCAAGATAGAGCGTCCGGAGCGACTTAATCATCCGCGGATGATCGGGGAGCTGCGACGTCGTTGTTCTCCTAACAACAATAAAAATAAAAATGACAGGAACAATCGTTGATATCGGCAACGTCGTAGTTGTCGTTGTCGTCTCGGACAAAGTGACGTCCGTTGTTCTCCTAACGGAGCAACAATAAAAATGGTAGCACCATTCAACAATCGTTGATATCAGCAACGTCGTAGTTGTCGACGTCAATGTCGTCGTCGTCGTCTCGGACAAAGCGAGATAATTGCGCTTTTCGAAACGACAATAGTCCAAGGGTGGCGAGACGGAGGTCAGCCGCGCGCAGGTTAGCGCTAATTAACTCTCTCTCTCTCTCTCTCTCTCGCTCGCTCGCTCTCTCTGTCCGGGTAATTGCGCGACACAGGAATGCCGTAAACTGACACGGTCAATAACTGAAAGTCTATATCAAACGGTAGTTACGATTCCGCGGTACGGGTGAGTAAAAGATCCCATAAATGTGTCGGTGCGGTAGCGCGGAACAAATGGGGAAAATATTTCAGCGCAATAACGGAGAACAACGAGCATACGAGTCCGCGGGGCCGGGTAAGAGTTATTGGTTTTCGGAGAAGAGCGATACCGTCATGAACGGCCCGCCCCGTTCCAGACTGTCCGGCTTTTCCGATTCAAATCGATCTCACGGGCCGAGAGAGCGAACGGCGCGCGCGGCGATCGTCCGCGATGGAATTAGATTTATCCGGGCAGGTACGGAGACCGTCGGGGATCGTATCTTCGTCTCGGGCTGGTGCCGATCTGTATGAAACAAGGTTCGATGGCGGTAGTTTTCCACCAATTAACCCGTTGACTTTGTTTCGTTGTCAGGATAGAATATTTTGTATTTTGTGTTAGCACAATCGTTCGCTTTTTTTAACCATAAATAAGGCAATTGGACCTCTTCGCAGCTCATCCGCGTTTCGCAAAAATCACAGACCCCAACAACATCGAATCACCGTAGCTAATGTCATTTCGCTAATGTCATTTTATTTGCGACATATATTTGTCAAAAATGATATTCATAAATTGCCTGGCATAAGGTGATAACAGGACACAAGTAACGAATATATTAAATTATTATAACAATACAATACATATTAGGTTCACACAAAATTTATTGTTTTCTTTAGCTTTTAAGAACAGAATATTTCACATTTTTACACTTTCTTTATAGGATCATCTACCTAGAATTAATCACAGTAAATACTTATCCTACTCATCTCGATCTCATCACCACCCCTCTTTATATAACCCTATAATTATAATTAACCCTATAATAATCCTCAACTTTGTTTAGTAATTTCTCCATATGTTTTCTGTTCCTAATACAACAAAAATTGATTTAATCTTCACTAAGTTAATTAAATCTCCACCGACTTAATTTAATCTCCACTAAATCAATTTAATTACTAAAAATTCTAAAAAGCGATTTAAACGCTCCGGGTCAAAGTTGACGCAGCAACCGCCTCTACATACATTTTTTAAGGACACGTAATTCGTTTCGGCGGATTCCGGAGGCTCTCGGCGGACGTCGAATCGGGCGATCTCCGCTTCCGGCGACAGGTCGACGGTTTTCGTTTAACCACTTCGGCTGGCAGCAAGTATATCGGTCGGACCTTCGCCGCGTAATTCCTGTCGAAGGCGCAGCGCGTGGAACGGACTTCGGAATGCGGGAAATTCCGCGTGGCTCGAAGATCACGACGACGGCCGCCCCGTCGTGACTCTGGTCGGTCGGCCGACGCATATAGAGAGAGAAAGAGAGAGAGAGAGAGAGAGAGAGAAGGGGTGGGAACACGTCGCCGAGCGCGTTGTTATCTCGCGGCGGTGGCAGAAGTAATATCGTACGTGCTTACTGGGGGGTGTGTACGCGCGACAGTTCCGAGGGTGTTACCACGGTGGCGTTTCATCGATACGGTGGAGAGGGGCGGGGGGCGGCGGCGGCGGCGTGGATCCACGGGAAATTGGGAGAAGGGGTTTCTTACGAATACGCCCGTCCACGGCCGGAACACACGCTCGGATTTCGAGGAAAATCTTCGACGGAACCGGCGCGCCGCGTCCGACCGGAAGTCTAATCGAATGGTCGCTCGCAGTCAGCGGTTCTTTTCTACCCCCTTTTCTCGTTGACATTAACCCCTTGCCGTGCCATTGGGTTGGCAACTAAGTAATTGCGGATTCAAAATAAGAAGGAAAATACTTCTTCTGCCAAAAAATATATGTTTATTCAATTCGACGAATCAATTTTGACACTGCCTCTCTTTCAAGACTTCATTTGAATACACTGTATATAACATAAAAATCGTGCTCCCGATGAATGCTTTTTTGGAAATAATGTAATAAAATATGTCTGAAACTTGCACTTCCGTCTGCAAACTGTAATAAAAACGAAACTAAATAATTAATCGGTACAATTTTCTTACTAAACTAAAGACGGAAGTCCAAGCAGCAAGAAAACCATATAGATCAGGTGTTTTGATCCTGCCTTTTTCGAAATAATACAATAAAAAATTCGACCGCAAAGGGTTAATAGACATCTCTGTGACGAGCCGAACTCGTCAAAATACGGTAAGGGGTTAACCCGAATACGCGGCGAGGAGCCGTCGCGAAATTCTCGTGGAAATTTTCGAGGGCGGAAAGTAAGTGCTCGTGCGCGCGCGCGAGATTTATGGCGCCCCTTAATTCCGCGACGCAATGCAGATGTTTTCTTTCCGCGGTAACCGCGATAATTCAAAGATATTACCGAAGACGTATTTCCCGGGCGTTATAAAAGAGAAGTAATTATTAAGGCGCGCGCCACGGTTTTGTTATAATACCACGCTGGGGAAATGGAGTCCAGTAATGGGCCGCGTAAGCGCAACTCATCCGCGCGCTCGCCACTTCGTTCCCGGCAACGAATAAATCTTCGACGCGAGATGCCAAGAACAATTCGGAGAGAGACGAAGAATGGCGTCGAACGGAAAAGCTGTCGCTCGATGGATAATCTCGATATTTGCAATACAAAGGGCATAGCCGATTAAGATGGTCAAAACTATCCTTAGAGGTTTTTCAATGAGTCATACACCGTTCGATAGCTGACCAATAAAAACTCATCTGTGCAAAATTTTAACCCTGTAACTTGTCCGTGAGGGTAGTTACAGGGTAAATTAGATTTCGCGGTTTTCCGGCATTTTTCCACATTTAGCGCTTTTCAGTTGCAAGCTGTGATTATCAGAAATGAAAAACCCCCAAAAATCTGAAAAAATGGAGTACACGAGCCGTGATAGTACCTTATCAGGGAATCAATATAAAAGTGTTGAATATAATATAAAAGTGAGAAATCTTCAATTTTCCGATTTTTTGGGGGTTTTTCATTTTTGATAATCACTCTTCACAGTAAATAGAGAAATAAAATTGCAGCCAGAGACAACAATTTAAACAATTTAAATTACTCTTTCATTCTCAAATAACCTTAACACACTTCACTAATACAATTAACCATGTAACATCTTACGATTTATTTTACTGAACATTAATCTTCGGTCAGTGCTTTTATAAACTTAACAGAAACCTAAAATAATATTTATAATATATAATTTATATATATTAAAATAATGTATGTGTATTAAATTTTAATAAGAAATACTATAAACATAAAATTTATTATACCGGAATGAAAATTGATCTTCGGTCAGTGCTCTTGTAAACTTAACAGAAACCTAAAATAATATTTATAATATATTAAATTAATATAATTTATGTATATTAAATTTTAATAAGGAATGCCTTGAATTAAGATAAAAAGAACTCACATGTCTCATACTAAAAACATAAAATTAATTATACCCAAAAATAAACTAACCACCCCACAGTAACTGGCTCAAGGTTACGTCAAAGTCAAACTAACCTAATACTTATCACCCGTGACTTTCTCTTACGAAGAACGATCTTTTAAGGGATGGTAATCCGCATCATGGCAATATCCAGTATACACAACGTTTAGGAAAGGGTCGAACGCAACGACACATCAGGTATCCGAACGTCCCCCCCCTTAACCAGTGTTACTGTTACTGTTACTGTTACCGTTGCTGCTGTTACGTCGGTGGGTCGGGTAAACGCGACGAGTCGAGCAAACATACCTCGAGGGTTCCCGATTCTCCGGCTGTGGAATTTATCTGGATACCTGTTGAACATGCAAGATGGATCGCTACGCGCTTTCCCGACTTTCGCCCGGTTTCTCAGTTAATTATCGCGCGGCGGGGTTGGCGGCGGCGGCGGCTTGCGCGCGCACGTTCTCATTGTTAACCGATCTCGGCGGGCGCGTCTCCTCGCTCTCGAAATCCGCGATTATACAAATAAAATTTTTCATAACTAAATTACCATTTTATTTCTATATTTTATTTTTATGTAAATTACCATATTTATTAATATATATTCCTTCCGTATAGCTGTATTTATAGTATTAATTACGTATATTCTTTTCTTAGTGTATTATACATACACGCTTTCATTTAAATCGTTTACTTTAGTAATTATTTAATTATTATCTTAAATTGTTAATTAAATGTACATAATTTGATTCATTCATATCCGATTCGTTGATGCGTAATTGTTAGAGATTATTTAATCAGATTTTAAATTCTAGCTAAATTCGTCGAACTACGAAACATGAATATGTATAAATGTGATCGAACATGTTTTATGTCAATAGGAATAATAATAAGGAAATATTAGCTTCTTCATTTTTTATTTTTGTCAGAAAGATAATCAGAGACGATAATATGGTGTTAAAAAGACTCTTCATGGTGGAAACATCTTTAAAAGGACGAGTTGGAAGAGAATGGTATCGCAGAATTAATTTAACAACTTTCATGCGGTAAGTCAACAAATTATTTGCGGAGAAATAATTAAACTCGGTGAATAATATGGATTTAAAAATAGGAAAGTGTCGGTTGACGTCGCTTGCTGGAAATAGTGTTAACAATCAAAAGAGCAGCCGGTAAGGCTAGAAACAGACTTGTCTATTACAATTTATAATCTTGATATATTTTAATATTTATTTATTTATTTAATATTGCCGAGCGGTAGCCTTTAAATCGATAACCGCGACTAATAATTTGCTATCTACTATTAAGTTATTATTACATAATGTTATCAATATTAGATACCTTTCGCGTTGAACAAACTGAATAAAATACAAAATATTGACCAATACTAATATTATAAAAATATATAAATGTTAACGACCGAATATCCTGTCACTAAAGTATTAATTAACATAAAAAAAGAGTGATGCTCTTATAATAAAATTTAATCTGCTTTGAAAAAGAGACGATGCTCCGCAATTTTTAACAATTATTACGGACAACATAAAAAGTCAATATTAAAATACATCGAGGCCAAACATGAAATTCGACATTTGAAACGATAACAGATAAGCGATTCTCGGAAATTTGTTTCTTGTCTATCGCGCCGGCAAGGCCTTCCGCGAGCCAACAAACAAAACGTTGACGTACGAGGCACACCTGAAACAGTCAGGTGCCATCTGCTCGCTAAAAAATCTGAATAAACAGTGGCTCGCGCGAGGCGAAGCGAAAATCGTCGCGGCGTATATACAAAGTCCTTGTGTTTCCGATCGGTTGACCTTTCGCGGCCGGGGGAGCTTGCGACGTTCCCGGCGAGAGAAGATCGGGACCTCGCCGATTCCGCGCATCCGTTTTTCCAGGCCGCTCGTTCACCTGGGCAAAAGCAGTTACGTCAGGGACCGCGTCGTTCGGGCCGCAGGTCGTGAACCCCGCGACAGATGACGGAAATAACCGACCTGACTCTCTTAGCACCGCGAGACTAACTCGAGAGAGATGTACCCGTGATACTATCTTTACTCTTCCCCCTCCCCTCCATCCCTCCCTACGCCGGTGTGGCGGGCCGACGAACGCGTTAAGTCCCATTCACACGAACCGAAAGAAACGGAAAAAATTGTCCGCGCCCGATTGATCCAGGCCGGCGCGGACGTTTCTGGGCCGCGTGGGACGCGCTCTTCGACCTATATCGCGGCCAACCTTCGCGTACACGCCCTTAACCCGTTGCCCTATAATATTAGACTCGCTGCAAAGACTTGCAGCATGAGCTAGTAACCCTTTGCAGTCTTTTGTAGAGTATCAGCTACCGAAGGTTATTTATTTATTCATTTAGTTTCTGTAATTACTGCTACTTTAATTATTTTCTTTATCTTATTTATTTTCACACGAAATTAAATTTAATTTAATTTAATTTAATTAAAACATATTATGAGTTACGTATATTTAAACTTGAAAACAAAAATTAATGCTAATTCTTATTATAAGTAATTTTATAGTAAACTTACTATAGTAATTTTTACTACTTAATCTTGAATATTATTATTATTGTGTATTACTGTTTTCATATAACCTGGAGCATTGTTTATACACTGTGGAATCGGATTTTGTAATTCGTGCAACAGTTTACAGCTCTTAACAATTTTCTAAATATAAGTAAATTTAATAAAAATTATTTCGAAACGTGGCATGATCATTTTTAGGGGTACATTCAAAGGGTTAATATGCATTTCTCTCTACCTTGAACAAGTAAACGATGTTCCACTTTTCTAGTTCCAGTCATTGTTTATCGATAATTTTACAAGATGCGAATCGATAATTTTATGGGAGGCAAATCAATAATTTAAAATATCAATAATTAGCTTCGTTTTAAAAAATGAGGAATGACAAGGATTGAAGTAGTATATCTTGCGAGACAAATGGAAGACGAGTGAAAGATCTTGGGCCTTGTATCTTCATTAGACCTGAATTAATCGACTGGAGAAATCTCAATGGCGGCTTATGGTTTTCTCGAAGATGATCCGTGGAAGATAGAGGAAGTTCGAGCGACGTTGCGAAGACGACAGGCTGGTTTTTCACCGCCCACTCGCGGTTTCTCTTTCTCACGACGAAGATTTCACCTGGAAGTTCAACAACGATTAAAGAAGGGATTACGTGCCAAAGCTGAACATTCGAGACTTCTCATCCACTGTGCGGTGTATGAGCTAAATTATGAACTGAAAATATGTTATTAACTGGAAATAAATTATGAATTTAAAGTGAGTTATATAATGGAAATAAGTTATAAACTGGAAATAAATTAGAAACTTGAAATAAATTATTAACTGGAAATAAGTTATAAACTAGAAATAAATTAGAAACTGGAAATAAATGACGAATTGGAAATAAATTATGAATTAGAAATAATTTGTAAACTAGAAGTAAATTACGAATGAGGAATAAATTATGAACTGGAAATAAATTACGAATAATATGTAGATTATAAATTGAAAATAAATAACGAAGTCACTCCAAAAGTTAATTTAACTAATCATTATCTTAAAGATAAGTTTGTCCAATAAACCAGAAGGGAAAAAGTATGAGGTAAATGTGACTTGCACCGCTATAATTCTAATTCACTTAATAACTGACCAAGACACTCAATAATTACAAGTTAGTATAGGACAGGTAGTTGGTAATTAATGTTGGTAATTATTATTACGTATAATTATATTACGTCGTAAGTGGATGCCTCAGGGAAGAGATGTTTCTTTTTATAAAAGGAAAGGCAGTAATGCAAGTAAGCTTCGCTCTGTACGATGACAAATAAGCAACCCTAAAACTGCAAATTCTAACCTATTTCAAGCCTAAAATTTCCTATCTATTCATCCACTTATTAGAACCTTTACCCACATTTACTAGAACAATGGAAGAACACAAGTAAGTCTCTTGATACAAGTACCATCGAGGACGAATTCCAGGTAGACGTTCCTGCAGATTTGTCGGAAGAGATAAATATTAATTCGGAAGAAAACGATAGCGGTGTTAGCGATATCACCGACAAAAGAGAAGTCGCGTGGATAATGACAGCTTCGAAAACAGTGCAAAAGAAAACAAAACACAATAGAGGGAAACTAAATAAAACGTATCAAGTCCAAAATTGACCACGCTAGACAACATTAGAAGAAATAAAATGACGAGCATTTGCAAATGCATATTCCCCGATGTCTATAAATTCGTATAAATGTGAATAATATAACAATATAGACAATATTAAAATATCGAAATCATATAAATATTATTACAAACTATGCTATATTATGCGATTTCTAGACGCGCGGTCTCGTGACAAAGCGGCGCCGTGAGAACCCTGGAATCATCGCCGATCGCAAAGGGTTAACGCATCGCAGAACATTCCGCCCGGCTTTCGAACAATACGATCCAAGTAGCAAGGTGCGATAAATAGATTAAAGATGTTCCCCCGTGTCATAGCGGCTTGTCGGTCTCGCAGACGCCGGGATGCGGCGATCTCGGTCATTCGGCCGTTGTGGAGAACGCTTTTCGAACGTTTGTCTCGTCTATGTTTATGCCGTGTCGTCTTCTGGCGCGTCGAACCGGATTTATCCGGCGCTCCCGGGTGCACCGGCTACTGTACCCGCGACACCTTACTCGACTTGGCAAAGCGACTTTTCCGATGGGTAAATATAGCGGGGCCCGCTCGCCGGTGTACACTCACGCCGTTCGGCAGCCGATGCCAGGTTACAAGGACCGACGACGACGACGACGGTGTTCACCTGGTCTGGTGGCGGGGAGATCTTTGGCGAACGCCTAGCAAACACGTTCATCTAATACAAGAGAGTGACCCACACGGCACTATATGCATTCTGGGTACGTCACCTAGTTACCGGTGGCTGACGTTCTAATCCAACTATGCCGTCGCGCAGTTCGGCGAAGCTCGGACGCGACGCCGCGGCGTTCCCCTTCCCCCCCTCGCTCGAATCCGGCGACGTTCCGGATGATTGTTCGACGATTTATCTTCGGACACAGTGTTATAAACGAACCGATAAACGTCCACCGGTATTCTATTTAAGCTCGTCCCCGTCGTCGCCTTTACAACTTCTTGTCCGTTCCCTCCGCGGACACCTCCTCGCGACGCACCTTTTATGGCCGTCGATGGCAATCATCGCGGCGGTCATCTTTATGCATTTCTTTCGCGATTGAGAGAACTGGGAGAGGAATTGGGAATGTATTTGTTGGGTTAATAATTTTGACAAAGTCAAGATGTAGATATTTTCTTAGATTTTTTTAAAAGGTTTTATTAACGCTTCAAACTGATCAATTTTACATTTATGATTTTATATTTGTTGAAGTCGTAGCAATATCAAATTTTAACAAAGTCTTAAATTGTCTTAAAAGATTTTGTTAACGTTATTAACGCTATGATCAATTTCACATTCGTAATTTCATATTTATTAAAGTCGTAGAGCTTTTATTAAAAATCATTCAACGTATCTCTTTATTCAGGCAGCAATATCAAATAATACCACATAAACTCAACTTCGTTTAATAATTTTAACAAAGTCAAGATGTAAATATATTATTAAATTGTCTTAAAAGATTTCCTTAACGCTGCCACCTCTATGATGAGTTTTACATTTGTGATTTTATATTTATTGAACTCATAGTACTTTTATTAAAAACCGTTCGATATATCTATTCAGGCAGCAATTAATATTAAATAATACCACATTAACTAAATCTTGTAATTTTTATTATTGCTTGTTAATCGATATTTAATCCTCGATAGTTTCAGTAATATTTCTGCAGCAACGTAAATGTCTTCCTCGATTAAATATTCTATTCCGTCCTCAATATCCAATCATTGCATTTTATATATACATAAAATACTTACTTTGCCGTTTCTCCTAACAAATTGCTACCAATAAAGAAATTCGAGTCACTGCGGCCGTAAAAGAAATAACAGCGTAAAGAGTCGACCGTGCAACTGTAGTTAGAGCTTCTCTAACTAGAGAGAAGCTTTTCGCAAGAACTCTAATCGTTTAATGCCACGCTTCGCCGAAATCCATTGGATCAAGGTGACGACGTCTATACTCCATCGGGACGAGCTATAATATAGTTAAATTTGTGCAACTGGTGGTAGCGTGTCCGACGACAGTGGCAATAGCGCGAGCAATCTCGTTGGTTATGATTTCAGCGCTATCCGCGCCGGCACTTTGCACTCGAAATCGATGCATCGCCGATTCCTCGAACGGCTGACACAATTTTATAATTAATTAACAATTACTAAGCTATATCCTAGTTGCTATTAAAATACTCAGGAATTAATTTTAGGAAGGAGGGGTCCCCAAAATTATTTTCTGGGGGGTCGGGAGCCCTTGCGTGCAGAGCATCCTCGTAAAGGGCGAATTTTAAGTCGAAAATTGTGATTCGCGGCGACCACGTGTCGCTCGCGTACAACTGTTTATATCTTGCGTCAATTCGCGTCGAATGAAGTTAAGGACCGCGAAGAACGCTGTTGGTTACGACTGGCAACTTTTGCCGCGTCTGCCGACCGGCCACCCTGGGCCGTCATCTTTTCATAATGCTGTCCTTTGTGGCGGCACAATTTCATTTCGCGTTACTCGATCGAGCCCTCGAATCCGATCCCGTAGCGAAATATTCGGCCGTGATACCGTGAAAAATAACGCTGTCGTACCCGACCCCGGTTCCCCGAGACAACGCCCGACATTTCACGGGCCCGCGATTCCGACGAAATTGTCTACCGGTGGAATAAATAAGTATCGAGCGGAATAAGCGCGAATAACTAAACGATGTTAGTTCGAGATTCGGTTTAATTTAATTGTATTTCATTGACCAAGGAACGATGTGAGTTTGTAGGATATAAAATGTTAGATATATAGTGTTGTGGTACTACAAATAAAATATTAAATATATAGTACTATAAGAAAAATATTGAATATATAGTACTATAAGAAAAATATTAAATATTGAGTATTATAGTACTATAAAAAAATATTAAATATTTAGTATTATAGTACTATAAAAAAATATATTAAATATATTATCATACTAAATATATAAAATATTCTATGATTCGAACATTTGTCTATTATTTATTTTTATTTTTGGTTGTCTATAGAATGAAACTGATCAAAAATATTTATTTAAGAGAAATAAACCTTTTTTTAATACGAATTATTTTTGACAATTTCAAATGCATTTCTTAAGCTCTGAAACTTTAATATAGAATAAACAGATTCTCTGCAAGACGAAGTTTATCCTTTATTCTTATCCTTTACTATAACTCGAAGTCATAGCTATGAGGGATATATATAAAATAATAACTAAGCCGCCATTATTCTTTTTATAGAACAGTGATATATAAATTAAAATTTATAACATTAGATCTTCTTTGTATCTACAGTAGTTCATCAGGCGAATGTCGGAAAAATAAAAAATTTGAAAACAAATAATAATAATAGTAATGATAAATTCAATATAAATAAACGTTAAATAAAAGCTCGACACAGTTATTTTTATAATTTTACTAATTTTAGAATCGCCGCGAGTAATTTTTATCCCCTTTACCGCCACAACTCGAAGTCACGGCAACGAGGGTCGCGAGAACGTAAATAAAAATAATAAAAATATATTCGCGCACGCGGGTTGTACGACGGAATCGTTCGATTCGCTGGAATCGACGGGCGAAGAAATTTCAGATATCCGCGCGATAAGCGTATTGACAAGCTCCCGCTTGATAAGCGCGACTGGCCTCTCCGCTTGTCTCTGCCAACGTAAATGAACATAATTTCTAGCGAGCAAACCGTGCAGAGTCGGTTATTCTTTCGGAACAATCATGTACACAGTGTGCGGATTCTGTACATATTTGTGACAGCAATGAATAGATCAAATATATCAAGAACCCGTATAGACATTGGAGGAAACTCGCGCGCGGATGCGGTTACATCATGTTTGACTTGGGAATTAGACGGAGCACATTGTGATTCGACTTCTGTTTCCTACGGCTGACTTACACAATCCACCTTCGACGCGGCGCAACCACGTGCTCGATCTGGAATGCATTGGATTTTTACGGTGACGAATAAGAAGTGAAACACTGTTAGCGAAGGTCACGAAAATCATCTGTGGACGAAAGGTACTCGCGTACGATTAAGAATTAATGCCAGATGAAATAATTCGTTTTACAGTTTTCATTTTAATATTATTGGGACCGTAGAGATTTTTTGTCCAGAGAAATAATTAAATAGAAAATAATTTAATATATTTGATAATAATTAACACTGGACGAAGTAATCAATTTTATATTTTTTTTAATTTTATATTATAAAAAATAAATAAATATATCTGACAATAATTAAGACTAGACGAAATAGTCAATTCTACAGTTTTATTTAATAACATTAATATTATTAAGAACGTAGAGATTTTTTCTAGAGAAATAATTTAATAAAAAATAAGTTAATATATTTGATAATAATTAATACTAGATGAAGTAATAGATTTTATATTTTTCATTTTAATATTGTTGAAATTGTAGAGATTCTTTTCAGAGAAATAATTGAATAAAAAAATAGATAAATATATCTGATAAAAACGAAATAATATCAAGTAAAAATAAAATTGTATCTAGCAACAATAATATAACATCCATCAACACTAAAATAGTATCTAACAACAACAAAACAATATCAAATAAAAATGAAACAATATCATATAAAAATTTGATGGAAATGTAACTGTTAAATAAGTCATTATATCCTTGTATAAAATGGAAATACTAAAAGACAGAAAAATTATTTTAGATTTGCAGTTGAAATGGCTTCGGGTGCAAAGGGTCAATATTACCAAGTTAAACTGTCCGCCGCGTTTAAACTGTGTCCGAACCTTTGACTTTTACGCGGCGATCGACCGCAGTTTCCAGTAATTACACAAGAACGCAGAAAAAACGCGAGCTCGCTCCATCGCGGCAGAGAATGTCCGCGGCATCTTCCCCGCTCCTAAAAGCATGATTAATCGCGTGGGCGATTAGCCTAGCCTACGAATTAACCCCCAAATGAATCAACCGAGAGGAATGTATTAATGCGCCGCGTCGAATTCGCCGGTTTCGTCACGGAATTTAAACGAGCGTTGTCGCGTCTCCGCTCGCTTCGCCGCGAGCGTAAATAAAATGTACGCGCCTGTTTTACCGAATTGGCCGGAGCCTAATCATCCCCGCGGCAATTTTGGTCGTTCGCGACGTCGTTCCGTCTGCAGCGTCGGCGGCCGGGACGCCCCATAGATGCCGAATCAATTCCAAAATTGGCGCGATCCCGGCGATCAATCGGCTCTACGCGTCGACAGTCACGCGGGCCTTCCGTATCCATTACGCGCGCGGGCAGAGGCGACGTAATTCGCGGAACGATACGTCGTATCGACGCCTGGCACAAGCTCGCAATCGGTCGCCACCGCCCACGGAAAATCCGGCGTCCATTAACACCCGCGCGGGACGCGCTCGTTCCGCCCGCAGTTACGCGTTTCCGCTTCGTGGAATTTTTGGTATTCGTTGCCGCGCTAAACGGACCCGCTCGCAGAAAAGCTACGTTGCCGAGCCTCGAACAACGAACGGTGACACATCTGCAATTTGAACGACATTTGCGCTTGTTTGATTTTTTAAAAATCGAGAATTTTATGAAACTAATCGCACTATTTTGAATAGAACCATTCGTTTTCTGAGATTAAGCTCAGAACTGCTCCATCTTTTTACCAAGAATAGAAATGACAAGACTGAGATGTCTAAATCGAGTGCAACATGAGTCCAGATGAAACGTCTAATCAATTTTAGACAATTTTTAAATAAATATCATGTAGTCGGTTATATTGAAAATCGTTCGGTGTCGTATTTTCTCTAGTTTTATTTGTGGAGTTGTTTTTATAAACAAGTAACTGGTATAACTTATATAACTTATATAGAAATATTTTATGGACTTTATAGAAATATGTATAGAAATATTTTAATGATTTCATGTATAAAATAATGTACAATTCACTATGAGAATGGATAAAAATTAATGTCTTCCGTGACGTCTGCGAAACGGAGGTTAGAGTAGAAGTCGTGTTTTAAAGTATAAACATTAGATATATTTAATATCTTGTCAAACATTCTCTATTATTTTCTACAGCTTTTAATCGTTTACATGTCGATTTTACAAGATTTTTGTACTATAGTTTTAGACTTTTTATTTATCATTTCTGCAATTTCTTCTTGGGACATCCCTTAATTATAATAGAAAATTAGATTTAAAAATTCTACGTCTAAAAATTACGACTAGAAACTCTCAAAATATGTACTGAAACTCAACCTGACATTTAATAGAGAAGACAATATTAAAAAACAATTAACGATACGTTATTTAATCCAGAAAACCTCTAAAAACTCCAGGTAAACGATTTTTATAAAAATCCCTCTTCGTTTCTATTTTGATTTTATATATTTGATTAATTGCGAAAGAAATCTAATATCTAAAAAAATTGTATAATAATATAATACAAGCTTACGGTAGTACAGTCTAACGCATTTATGTCAATAATAGTTATCAAATTATTAATTACCATGACAACCGATTCACAGGCTATCAATCGGAGGTAAAAGTCCATTTATAGGCTATCGGTCGGTAAAGTGTTATCCATAAAAATCATTAAATAAAGTATGCAGAACATTTCTGGACATATTATAACAATTACTTCTTTATAATAATCGTCCTATAAATAAAACTAGAACTCTCTTTGCGACCAACTGTGCATAAAACCGAAACATTGTGCTTCCTCTATGACATTCAATTCGTGCCTCTGATACGGAGATACACGGGTCGCCAGTGATCGGGCGAAGGATGTATCGACTATTTCGACCGGAAATGGGCGCAGCGTACGACGATCAGAAGCGTCGTAATCGAGTTTGACGGGCGACGTGAGGTCGCAGTTGCCGCGACGCGTACCGCGAACCGTTAAAGTGCCGGTATATACGGAGCCGATAATAATTTTCACGGGCGCGGGTCCCCGATGTTTGGCCAACGGCCTGGCAAATCCGTTGACGTATTCGCGGCCGTCACGGTTGCTCTCCGTGACGGCCGGCGCCGTCACGAATTGCGTCGAAACCGGGGCCGCGTGCGCGCGCGCGCGCCTGTTCAACACAATGAACCGAGACGAGCGACGAAAGCCGCGCGCGAGCGAACTGATCGTCGCGTCGCACAGTGGTCCGGATCAGCGTAAGGTGTGACATTTTACCAAATAATAAACTTTCGCATATCGATCTGTATTGAATCTATACTACTTCCTGAATGTCTACCAACCTGAAAAATAGAGAATTTGCATGATTTAATACAATTTTGTAATAGAAATGACGATTCAAAGTCGGAGTTCCTAAGAATAGTGGTTTTCGTCAAAAATAACTGCATTTCCTCTTTCCGATGTTGCGATGTAACCATTTAATAATTTTATTTCAATCCTTTTTTTGCACTAAAGGGGATCCTTTCGCGATTAAAATTCATTCCTGTAGTAATAATTGCCACAAAAAATGTGCTGAAAAAATATTGTCAAATAAACTGTTAGAAATGCTTCAAATAGTAGAGTAGATATTATTCAACACGCATTAGTACCAATAGGACAACTTTCTGAAAATACTCTTGAAGCACGGCATAAAGATTTTAAACAAATTAGAACTCGAAACACCCGAAAATATTCTAGGATAGAAACAAACGGAGATATACTATATCGTCTCCTTTTTGACATCATGTCCACCATACGAATCAAATCGTGTATTAAAAAAAAATAAGGAATTAGATCCAGAGGCGTTAGATTTAATAATTAAATGATAAGAAATATAATACTAATACTTATAATTACAATACTAATCACGATAATAATAATAATAATAATAACAGTAATAAAATTAATGTATTTTTTCTTAATTAATCCTTAATCTGACATTATTTCAGTGATCAATCCAAGTTTCGCGTTTATACCTTTTACGAATGAAGAGTTATGGGGCAATGGCACACCTTACGTCAATCCGGACCACTGTGCGTCGTTCTCGGCTCCGTTCCTCTAACCAGCGGCAACCTATCGATCCGTCGTAAACATTTATAGGAGCCGGTCTCCTTATTCCCTCGCCTCCTGTTCTTTTTATAGCTGATTGTCGCATTGTTACGAGAACCGGCTATTAGCCGGACCTGACGTGTGCTTCTCGAAACAGTCCTGGAACTTCCGTCCACCGAAACCAGCCCCGCCTCTCCTCGACGATCGCCTACGCCGCGTACGATTCGTTCTTTTCTTCCAGTTCGGCTTCATTGCGATTCCTTTAACCCTCCGACGACGGGCCGTTTTCACAATTCCACCGTCGACGACGTTTCTAACGAGCCGGGACTCGGATTCGCCGATTTTGCCGAACGTGCTTTCCAAGACTTCTTTCGCTAGTCTGTTCGTTGTTAATTTAATAGATAATTTGTTCAATTAAAGTGATCGGTAATTAAACTGATTAGTAATTATATGGATTAAATATAAACAATTATGGTTCGTTTCTTTATTTGGCATATATGATAGAAATGTTATCTTTATAATAAGATAAAATGTAGACGGAGTAAAAGGGGGAAGATAAAATCTAGAAAATAGAATAAACTGCAATAAACTAAACTCAGGTGAAATAAAATAATAAATATGTAATGAATGAAAGATTATACTATCACTTTAATATGTTATAAAGAACAATATTCTAAACTCTGTCATTCTTTTTTTAATTCTACGCTTCTGCCGCTTCTCCAAGCTTCCCCTACTTATACCTCTTTTTAATAATAAAGTAAAATCCTCAAAAAATAAATCGTAGAGGAGTGACCGCATTTAAAGCAAAGCCGACGAACGACGCATCCGCCGAAATAAAAGAAACCCCGGAATCATCGAGCTCCGCTCGACATTCGTCGGCGAATAGACGCGGATCGGCTAGGCAAAAGAGGATCTACGACGACGGTCGACGGGCCGCGGACCTCGGCAGAGTAAATTCTTCCGATCGGGCGATATTGTTGCCGTCGAGAGCACAATGGAGATCGCAAAACACGTAACAGTACATTGACCATCGATGCTCGTACGCCGGGGCGCCGCGTTCCCCGAACATCCGCGCGCACATATGGTTCTTCGAGAGCAGCGATTATTTCAGAGCGTATTGGTTTCTTTACGAGCCCGCGGCTCGCCGCGGTTTACGAGCCGATAAAAGGCGGGAGGGCGTGCGATCGAGATGACGCTCGCCAGCGTCCGCCGATGACGTTTGCCCCCATGACCCGCCGCGACGTCTCCCTTTTTCCGCCGATCGATCCTCCTGCGAGTATATAATTCAATTCGTGACTGAGACTGAGACCATAGAACCGGTCTCGTTGGACCTTGACGCGATCGCCGGGACAATTTCTGGCAGCCGGACAATTCGCTGGTCCGTCGCGCGAGCAGAATCCTCGCGACTCGAAGCGAGGAGTCTCGAAACGGAGCGGAATCCTCGCGACATCGCGCGAAAGTCGGCTTTCGAGACAGGACTTCCGATTTCTCGCGGCGATCGTCTCCGTCGCGAAAAGGGCGATCGGCGCTGCTGCGAATCGTTTGGAATCAGCTCGAAGCCAAGGCGAGAGGCCCGTCGCGGAGCTTCTTTAGAACACACACGACGCGGCAGGTAATAATAGAGAGCGAACTTGCCGCGAAGTTGTAGAACAAGTTGACGGAAATAGAGGAGAATCGAAGTAGACCGCCACCATTTATTATTCGCCGTATCTATCTTACAAGCAATCAGATTTGCTCCGCAGTTTCGATTTAAAACCCATCTTTACGTATTCGACGATCGAGAAGACAACTTTTCGGCAATTCGTGGCACAATAAAAGCCGCATACGTCGCGGTAAAGATTCCGAAGTACTGTGCAAAGTAATTTCGACTGTGGAACGAACATAAACGGGACAGTGTCGAGCGTGTTCTTCGCCAATAATCCGACTTGTGCTGTTACGCCACGACGGAACTAGCCGGTGGATCGGCGACGTTCGGATTGGGAGCGATGCTCCCGGCACCGCGGAGATAACCAGAGGTGACGGATCGCGCGCGGAGGGCGGGAAGGATACGTCTCATGGACAGGTCCCGGAGCATGTCCAGGCTGGATCGCGTCAGCGTGACCTCGCGCATTCTGCGAACAACCCGCCGGCTGATCTCGGTGAGTTTCCCCGGACGTTATTGACAACTGCCCCCCCCCCCCCCCCCTCCCCCTCCCATCCCGACGGGGGGAAGATGAAATTTTTAAAGCGACCACCGCCCCGGAATAATCCCGGGACCCGTCCCCCGTCGAATTTCCTTCTCCCCCTCCCCCTATCCGTCGGGGTGGCCGGCATCGAAACGGACAATTGATTCCGCTTTATTGGCCCCTCGAGACGCTCTCCTCATTTGTCCGCGTTCCTTGGCATGACGTTGCGAAGAAACGCATTTATATCTCTTTCACTGCTGGCAATTGGCCCAGTTACTAATGTACATCCGCGAACGAATGACGCGTGTCTTTTCTTCACGTGATGGCGGTGACGCAACCGGCTCTCTATCTCTATATCTCTCTTTCTCTCTCTCTCTCTCTCTCTCTCTTTTCTCTTTCTCTTTCCTTCTTTCTCTCTCTTTCTCTATGCTGGTGTAGAAACCGTAACGCTGGCCCGAGGGACAATCGAGGAAGATTCATGCCCGCCCGCGCAGCCTAAACAACCGGTCGCGATCGTTCCCGCCGAATTCGACGCGGCCCCAGGGTCCTCGTAACTCGTTCGGAACGATCCTCGAACGATCGGAGAATCGAGAAGAGCACGCGTCACCGTGTCTCTCTCTCTCTCTCTCTCTTTATTTCTCTTTCTTCTCAGCGTCGAGATAACTTACTTTCCTCGGAGCCTGCGCACGCGGAGTCGTTCATTGTGCACCGGTCTTTCGCCGATCTAATTTTGAAGCGAGTTATCGGGAACGTGGTGACGCTCTCGCTACGGTTTTAGCCGGGCCAGCATAGTTCTTTAGCCAAAGTTACTGCCCCGGCCGTCGTCGCCACGGACTTATGAATGTACCGGAGGAGTTCGCGTCGAGACACGATTTTTCTCTGCTCGATGTCTGATAAGTTTCGATGCTTGATGCGACGAGGGTTGTTGCTTGACTGATCGGGCGAGATACTTGTGTACTTGCGTTCAATGCGTTGCAAGTGTGTGGAGAGTCTTTCGGGGAAGTAAAAATTGAGTTACTCGGAATTGTTGAGCAGTAAGTGTTGTTATGTGTATGGAAATATTTGATGGACTTTATTTAATGATTTTCGTGTGTAGAGTAATGTTAATGGCTTCAATGACGTCTACGAAGTCGAGATACATTTCGTTATTAGGTTTTGATCTTTTATATAGCGATTTTATGAGATTTCTATACTGTAGTTGGAATTTTATTTATCATTTTTGCAAGGTTTTGTTAGGTAAAACGATTGAGTATGATGGAAAATTAGAAGACTTCGTTCCTCTATCGTTGTTTGATTTTTTCTGGCTTTTATTTCGACTAAAAAATTTTTAATCGTGTACTGGAACTTAACTTGACACTTAATAAAGAAGATAATATTAAAAAAGTATTGACAATAAATTTGTTAGCTTTAAAATAGATAAAATCAAAATAGACATCAAAATACAAAATACAAAACCCTGAACTAATATCACCTCCAATATTATCATATAATTTAAAAAAAATTAAATTAAATAGATACCTTTCGCGATTAATAAAACTAACAAAATAGATAAAATAAACATCATTTAACGCCAACATTATAAAAATATGAAAACGTTAATATTTTCAATTACCCTACAATAACAAAAAGAACAACAGCCAACACGTAAATCATCGTGTATCTACATCTTAACAATCCTCGAACGTATTAACAAATTCCAACAGATCTGAAAATATTTCGCTCGACTGTCTTCGTCAGAAAATCGTCCGTACCGTTCGACCAACCGCCACGCGAATTTAATCTGGCCATTTATCTGGCGCTGCTCGAGGCTCGTTGTGTATACACACACGAGTCGATTCGTTTCCGGTCGATATCGATCGGAATCGAAGTTGATTAATTGATTTACTTTGCGCGCCCACGGGCGCTCCAGATACCGGGAATAGTAATCTAGGAATATGGGACGTATCGCGTTTCATAAAAAAAAGGGGTGTAAACATTGATCTTGCTGTTCCCGTGAAACGATTGCTGCGCTCTTTACCAGGAAGAGCCGATCGAAGCCTTATCTAATTCGAGGAAATCTGACATAACGTTGTAATAACGGAGGAAGGAATCGCGCGCGCGGATGTTCCTCCTTTCTCCCTCTCTCTCTCTCTTTCTCTCTCTCTCTCTCTCTCTCTCTCT
>NC_135778.1:8894792-8924196 GCF_028453695.1 Augochlora pura
TCTCTCTCTCTCTCTCTCTCTCTCTCTCTCTCTCTCTCTCTCTGTGTCTATGTAACTCGGAGGGAAAATCATCCCCTCGGCCGACCTTGGATCAAAAAGTCGAACGCGAGTGCTCCTGTGCCGTGGAGGCTGCCAAACGCGTCTACAGAGTCGTTTGCTAAAGTTCCCCGGGCAATAAAAGAACGGAATCGATGACATAACGCGCGACGGTACAGAAACGTCGCGGAGAAATTATAAGCGTTGCCCGCGCGCGCCATTACAGATTATGTATATGCTCGCCGAGGACGTAACTCTAGGGCGCCATTTCTTACCGCTTGAAAATGATCCCGAGTGCTTATTACCAACAGAAATGTCAGATGTTTAAATGAATATATGAAACTGTATATCTTTTTCCAAAAATTGTGGATATAATCAAAATATGCTCCGTTTGCTTTGCTACACCTTTTTCAACGAGATTTCAATCCAGAAATGGCTGTCTTAAACAAATTCTGATCTTTAGAATTCATAAACTCTGTTATGGAATATTTCAGCCTGTCTTCGTTTATATACTATTTAACCCGTAGAAACTGTCCTAAATGTTTAAAATAGCGAAAGTCGCTTGGCAAAAGATCTATATTTTATAAAATTTTATATTTTACTTTTAGATTTATTTATTAAATGTCTAGTGATATACTAGAGTCACGATGTCCCCTGAGAGGGGACAACGGATCGCAAAGGGTTAATAATTCATTACGACCAATTTCCATCGCTAGTCGGACTCGTCGAAGCGCGGTATGGGGTTAACGGCGCGCGTTTTCCGCAGGTGTCTTCGCGAGCCGACGGTCGCGCGCGACCGACGTTACTAGAGCTGCCGTATTATCGCGGAGCATCGTCTTTTTCAAAAGGAACGCGCGGAACACGTGCAGCATACAAATAGAAAGCAAAACACCGGTGATAAAACGAAAATATTATGACGAATATTATTACGGCTCTTTAAGCCGCGAGATGTAAACTGATGCACGAGGCGATTTATGCGCGCGACGAGAGCTGGCCAAACAGCTTTGAATATTGTTGACATTCTTGAACGTTCGATTCGAGCAATTGAATGATTCACGCGCGGGGGGAAGGGAGGGGCGACGACGATGACGTATTGCCACGAGCGGGGAGTAGGGCCGCAGATTTATGGTCGGGCATATTCATATTAAATTCCACGATGATTCCAGGCCACGGTATTTGACCGTCGAGCGCCCTGTCAATTTCACGTGACTCTACAATCACCGGGGACCACCAATGGCTCACAATATTACATTCCTTATCGCTTTATTATCGCAGTCAATTCTTCTTTATTAACGCGGCCGTTCCTTGCGGATCGTAACTCTTTCGCGAAGTAGAAACCATGCTTTTTGCTGTGTTTTTCGCCGTGTACGGTGACCGCGACTTTGGGGGTTAAATTGTCGCCGTGCTCCATTTGAGGTTGTCAATTCTGGTGTCAATGGATAAATGATCTTGATTTTTCTAAGACTTTTTATATTTCCGTATTTTATTAATGTATTATTGTCAAAGTTAATTTAGTATAAATGTATTAGAAAGTGGATGAGAATATTTGAAAGGTTCTTGGTAGACGATGTTATCCTTATTTTTCATTAATTTCGTATCGTAGTTAAGAATTTACTGTTCGGAAATGTTTAATGATGTGTATTAAAGACTTAAACAGCGTTACATGTAACAGATGGTATATAGATAAATAAACAAAAAATTATATTTAATCCGTGGATTACCTTGACCTAGTGAAGTAAGCACTACTGTAACTTTGTTTTGTTTTCGGATACAATTGACTTTATAAACATCGAATGAAAAAACATAAATATTGTTATTATGCTATATACTATGCGCCTAAACAATATTAAATATAAAAGAAGATATATACGTACATAAACAAAAAATTAGACTTAATCTGCTAATTACCTTGATCTAATCGAGTAAGCAACTACTACACCATTGCTTTGTTTTCTTATACAATTAACTTTATAAACACCAAATAAAAAATCTGTTTCTATTACAAAATAAAACAAGAAACATCGCAACGTCCGATTAATTAAATATATAGAAGAATGCGGCAATCGGTCGGCTAAGATACGCCGTTAACGAACGGGTATCGATCGATCCACGTGACGCCGTGATCCCGCCACGGGACAATAGAATTTCGAGAATGGGGCGCGCCACCGGGATCTACGATTTGCGGGAACGGATGCCGTCGACCATTGTTTAGAGTTTAGAGTTTTCGAGAGTTACATGTCCGACACACGACGTCACGCGAAGAAACGACACGCGGCCAGATTTATTCGACTACGTACATTAGCGTCCGGGCCCCGTGCCAAGAAACAAGGGGAAGCTGTTCGTGTCTCGATGGGTTCCGTCTCACGGGGGTTCCCTTCGCATGGCTATCTAACAGCCACGGGAAACGCCGTCCAGTATTTATTGCAAGGCGGTGCGCAATGGTTGGACACCGGTTATGAAGCGGGAGGACGCCGCTAGGGGAAGTGGCTTCTTCTTGGGACGCGTCGGTGCGCCCTAAGTGCGATTCTTTCTGCGCCACCCCCGATGCCAACTCAAATTTTTCGGTGACGGATGCCGCGATTATTTCTGACACGAATACATCCGGCCGTTGTTCGTATTCACGGGCTGATGGATTTTATAGGTGCATAATTATATATAAAATAATTTGTCATCTATTAACGAGATAAAAATATTAGATTGTACTACTATAGACTTCAATATTTAGGTACATAATTATAGGCATAACATTCTATGCCTATTTATTATTTATATTTTATTTTTTACAATAATTTTTATAGGCATAATTGTATATAAGATAATTTGTCATCTATTAACGAGATAAAAATATTAGAAATGTCTCGAGATATTTATCGTGAACCGAAATGTTGCGAGTTATTTCAGAAATTCGAAAGTGAAATGTTTCGAGCTATCGCGGAGATTGAGAACCGAAACGCTTCGATACATCTCAGAGATCGAAAACTAAAGATATTTCGAGATATTTCAGAAATTGTAGAGCGAAATATTTTGAAACATTTCGGAAGACCGTGAGTCGAAATGTCTCGAGACGTTTCAAAAATTGGAGACTGCAAATGTTTCGAGATATATATTGGAGATTTAAAGTCGAAATGTTTCGAGAGATTTTAAAAATTGAACACCGAGATATTCTGAGATATTTCAGAGATTGAAAACCGAAATATATCGAGGCTTTAGGTGAATAAATTTGAAAAAGTCGAGCTTCGTCGAAAGTACGAGGAAATATTGAACAGCCGATTTTTTAACATTTTTATTCAAGCTTGGAATGAGAATAAAATTGAATCATGGTACACTTTAGAGTATCGAATTATATTTAAATATTTAGTTTATATCTAAATATTTAATTTATACTTAAATATGTAATTTATATTTAAATATTTAGTTTATATTTAAATATTTAATTTATATCTAAATGTTTAATATATGTTAATAATTATCATTTTTTTTATATTTATACATGATATAGTTTCGATGACTTTCATGTTACCGAAATATATTCTTTAGTAAATTCTTTTATAGTTTAAGTGAAGTTACAAAGTGAACCGTTTAAACTGTCAAAATTCTTCCTAATTTGTACTATATACACATTTGTAATCATTGATGTTCCGTTACATAAATATTTAATATTTAGATAAAAATATCGACCCACAGAAGATTAAACTGGCTAAACAGAAAAGAAAAAACCTCTTTCGTTTCAAAACACATTAAGATATCACTCACAAACCAATTAGCGTATTATGATCCTATTTTGTGCAAAATTGAATTTGTCCAAAATTGAATTTATACTTAATTAAACGAATCCAAACAATACATACTACTCGACCCCATTTAAGACAACTCTGCAAAGTGTCGCACTCGAGGTCCGAGCGTCACGATCGAGTTCCTCGAGCTCCTCTCGAAATAGTTGCGCGCAGCCTGATAGGAGAAAAGTGTTCCCAGCTATTAAGAAAATTGCAACAATGATAGGCCCCCGCCTATCAGACACGGGCAACACGCACTCTACGCGGCGTCGTCACGTGCGTTTAAATCGACGATGCATGTCAACCGTAAACTTCTTCGTGCGGCGATATCATCGGTCGATCGATCGATTACGAGGAAAACAGCGAAACGAAATGGAAAAAAAATCGCTACACGCGTCGCTGTTACGGACTCCTAATCGCCGAGACCAAGATTACGGATTACAGTCGCGACAGGTGATGACGTCCGATTCTCCTCTTTCTTCGAAGCGCGCCGCATCTTTTTTTTCCCTCCTTGAACACAGATCGTCCGCACGAAACAATGAGAGTCCCAAGTACGATCGTCTAGAAAACACTGCGTCCCATTGAAAACCACGCCGGACAATGTCTGTGCGGCTCGTAGAAGATAAACCAAGGTTAATTGGTATCATCCAGCGAGATTTATGCTATCTCATCCATCTGGCGCGCGCGTACGTATACATGCGCGCCACCGTATTATACTCTGTTTACCGTGGCTCTCCCGCGGCAACATTTCGATTGTAACCAAACGAGCTTCTCGGTAATCGTACTTCCCGTTTCCCAACCGCTTCCAGGGTTAGGCTTTCGAAACGGCGACCTTTTTATCTCGCTGAACTTCGCCCTTCCCGCCGAGTAATTACGATAATTAATTTTTTACCGACGCGCGCCGTGACCCCGCTTCGTTTCTTTCTTTTTTTCCCTTGCCGCAATTAACGTCGCGGTTATTTTAACAGTTTGGTCTATGTTAATGGTGAAGTACAAATCGTGAAGTATGGTTATGTCTCGCTGAGCGTCGCGGCCTCGGAATTGAACGTGTATTTCTAGCGTGGAGAAGACGCGGTTCTTCGAGCTCGCGGTTCGCGTTTATAGGAGTATTATGGGAAAGGATTGCTAGGATTAATACGATGAGTTAATTTTCTTATTTCCAAGTTTTTACAGGTGAATATTGTTTTAATATGTTGCTCGGTTTTTTTCTGAATAAAATGATACCAGACACGACGTGTTTTGGAATATATTTAGTAATTATATTAATTTTTTGATTCTGAGGCACCAGTTAAAATTGTTATAGAAAGGTTATGTCAAGATTTGTATGTCGAGATTATGTCAAGATTTGTATGTCGAGGTTATGTCAAGATTTTGATGTCGAGGTTATATCAAGATTTTTATGGACAGGTTATGTCAAGATTTTGATGTCGAGGTTATGTCAAGGTTATGTCAAAATTGCTATATAATATTCTAAATAAATTATTAGACTGTCAAGTCTGTTTATTTTTTAAAAAACTGTTGAAATTTTAACTCTTATATATACTTAACCTTAGATAAATTATATTAATAAGTTGTATAAAATATATATATTAACACAATAGCTTACCGAAAAGAGTTCTAGATTTTGTCTTAAACTGCCGCCGACTATAAAGGGTTAAATTTACTTAGTACACTAAGTCGAAGAATATAATATGTTCATTCAATTGCCACGAGAATGAATTTATAATTTTAGTAATTATTATAATTGTAATCTAAAGAACGGGTCATTTAACCGTGGTCAGTACATTCTTAATATAGACTATAACTCTTTACTTATCCAATTAGCATACGCATAATTATGCATAGTATCAACACAGTTATTATTAAATACGTCTAACAACACACAGTCGCGGCGATAATGGAATGTGACGTACGAAATAACTAAACGTAATTTTAACCAGAAATATTTGTCGAAGCTATATACATCATCGGCCTCGTTTAATCAGAAGAAAACTGTCAACAATATGTTAATAACAATCCGACTTAAAATTAAAAAAAAAGCGGCGCGTGTCGCGAGTACACGTGTTCCACAATTCCGTCGTGCCTCAGCATCGTCGCAGTCGAGAAAATCGATAAATTACAAGGTCGCAGCAATAATACTGCGACGTTTACGGTAGTACAATGTTGCAACATTCAGCGAGGCATTATTGCAGATTAGCCCTTTGCAGTTGCATGAAATTTATACATAAGTATTTATGGTCGTAAGTAATTTTCTTTCAGTGGACGGTAATAAGACAATGACAATAAAGTAACAAAAAATAATAACAATAATAAAAGAAGAAAAAACAAGATTTACTACCCCGTTTTAATGTTTAGATATACATGTAACACAATAATATGTTTTAATTTGATGTAAAAATAAAAAAGGATGAAAAAAGATAAATAAATTGCATTGATGGTTGAGAGTAGACATACGACCGCAAAGGGTTAGAAGATTAATTTCCCCGATTTTCCAGCGTTGATTCGAATTTGATGGGAAACGATTGCGAAACCGCGAAAAACTAGCGTAATTGGTTTTCAAAATATTATGACATAGGATGACGGCGCACGAGAAGATTCCGCTCTATTTACACAACACGCGAATCGTCGACAATCACAAGCACGTGACGCAGCGAACTCGTTAATCAAAGGCTCTCGTATTTCATGTGGCCGAACACGTCGCGAGCGGCTCTCGCCCGCCTGTTATCGAGCACGGAGCCTTGTCGCCCCGGTACCGTTCGCGAGCGCGCGCGCGCACGCGCGGTTGCGAAAGATCTCTCTAATCGCTAATTGAAACACCGAAGCTGGCTTTTTTATCCGGTATCGGGGCCGATCTAACGTTTTTCGCGTCGACGGTGTACGTTATCGAGCGTCACTCGGTAAATGCGTTTACAAACTGCGTCGTGCTGCTCAGGCCGACCGGAGGAATTCCATTACCTGAAATTAATAATACAAATATAAGAAATTAATGATATAAATACATGAAATTAATAATATAAAGACATGAAATTAACACTTTACCGACCGATAGCCTATAAATCGACTTTTTACCAAGACAACTAATAATTTATTATCCCTGTATCTTATCTCTGTAAACTCTCGTATTATTACATAATTCTTTAAATATCGCGATAATTTAAATTAAAATAAAATATATATTGCTTAACGGCAATGTTACGGAAATATGTAAGTGTTAATGGATTCAATTACCTACGATATAAATATTTACGGTCGAATAACTGGTTGGTAAAGTATTAATACTATAAATATATGAAATTGTTTTTTCTGACTCATCGTAGTTTTATTTTTTCTAGTTTAAACCTTTGCGCTCGAAGCCATGTTAACTGTAATTCTATAAAATAACTTATCTAACGTATATTATTTCCATTTTATAAGACAAAATATATTTTATGCATATAAAATTGAATCTCATAACTCGTGCGACAACAGTTATACTTTTAATAATTTTTGATATCTAATTTTTCATGATATAAAAATGATTCTAAAACGTGTTGTAACAATCTTAGTGGTGCCTCAGAGTCGCCGCTCGATTGCAAAGGGTTAAACTTTGTTAATATAGATACTATTTCTGTGACGCGATAGAATAATTCTAGCGGTGTCGCAGAGTCAAAGGGTTAAACACCGAATGCTTTTTTATCCGGTTCCGGGGCCGATCTAACGTTGCCCGCGACGGTGTATGTGTACGTTATCGAGCGTCACCCGGTAATGCGTTTACAAACTGCGTCGAACTGCTCCGGCCGACCGGAGGAATCCGCGAGTAATTCCATTATCTCGTTACCATTGCGACCAGCTTCATCTACGTCAAAGAAGACACCGATGCCGGGGCGGTGCACGCTATTTGTTCGGCTTATCGCGAGCCGGCCACTCGTTGCCCCGGCCGCCGCGGTGACGTCCGCGATCGATCGTTTGCGCAAACCGCTGGAACTTTTGGTCAACCCGAGCCCCGAGTCCCCCGACTATTGTCCGAAACTTGTAACAGAATTCTGCGTGTCGCGAGAACTCGTCTTGCTGAAGGCGAACGAGGCCGCGAGCGTGGCCTACTTCTTCCTCGGTCAATTGTTAGGCTTTTGACGCCATTTAATTACATTTGTGATATTACGTTGTTATGTCAGGTTATATTATATTGTCAACTGTTAGGCTCTTTACCGTATTTAATTATATTTGTTATATTAGGTTGTTATGTTACATTGATGCACATTTATTGTATTATGTTGTTTTATTATATTTGTTGTGTTATGTTATCATGTTAGGTTTGCTGCATTACGTTACAGAGATAAATTTGTTATTTTGTGTTATCGCGTTACATTTGTTACATTAAGTTATTATATTACATTCATTAGGCTATATTTGTTACATTTCTTATATTACATTATTCATTATATTATATTATTACATTACATTTATTACATTAAATTACTTATTACACAGTACGTCATTATTATCAGAATTATATTCGGTAGCGGCAACGATTTTAACACCGCTGAATATTATGAATATTTATCATTCGCTAATTAAGGAAGGTTAAAAATATGTTCGTTCTTTGTGAGATGGTAGCGTTAATTAAAGAGATTTGACTAGGTTAAACAAAACGTTGGCATGAGGGTATAAAATTATATTTGGTGGTAATATATGCGCAGTAACAATTCTGTACCTGTTGAATAAACCAACTGATTCGAAGGATTGATAAAAAAATAAATAAAGCATAAATAGATAGATTAATAAGTAAATTATAGTATTGTAAATGATATAGTATATATATTGAATTTAATGTATAATATAATGTATATAAAATATAATATACAATAACATATATAAAAAATATAATATATAATAATATATAAACTATTTTAAATAAGTAAATAAACACCAATTTTCTAGGCTGATTTCTGCATTCAACAGATAAATTGAAATAGAATAATTCTCAAATATCAAGAACCACTCTCTTACACTCCGAATGAATGTACACTTTACATTTACTTACTCTACATCGCTACAATAATTTAAAATAAATTCGAAAGGATCCATTAAAATTCTACTTTAATATAAATCCATTAAAATTCTATTCTAATATAAATCCATTAAATTATTCTAAAATAATTCTATTCTGAATCCATTAAAATCGCATAAAATCAGCGATCCGATTGATCTCCGCTAATTCTGATTTTTCGATCGCAATGATTCAAACAATTGTTCAAAGCAATGCTAGTCGACCAGTCTAACGCTTCAAGGTATCAAACGCAAACAGAATGACTAAAGGAGCAAGGGTTAAGGACCGCGTACTGCAACGTTGTCGAAGAAAGTGGTTTAGAAAAATATTCTTCAAGATTAGATTCCGGATCCGATTAGCCGCCACGCGCGCGCGGTCCGCGTCGATTCTTTCCAAGCGTTCGATCGATGGATCGTTGCGTCGACGGATTGTAGACGGGTCGTTGCGTCGACGGAACAACGCGCGGCAGCGTAACACACCGGGATATCGTTCCCGGTGTCGCTAGACTCTCCTCGGTTGCCGGTCGGCTACGTGGCGCGAACACGTGCTGCCGTTCATTCGGAAATTAACAGAGTGCCGGCGGGGAGATAATGACGAGGCGGCGAAGAAAACCGGATCGCGGCGACACCGTGCAGGTGGTAAAACTCGCGCAGCTGTGTTTTTCAGCTGTGGCCCATCCGAGGTCGCACGTACACGCGCCCACCACTAACCATGGGAGGTCTTCTCTTTCCGTGATAAAACATTCCGTGACGCGTCGTACTCCTCCCCCTGCGTTGCACAACGGTACATATCTATGCACGTGGTATACGCCGGCGCGGGATGTTTGCCTAATTCCGGTATCGCGATAACGTCGAACGCGATTGGTCTTAATTAACCCTTCGCGCGAGGAGCTGTTTGAACTTTAAATGCAAAATCATTCTTGTTATGGTACTTACATTTTAGGCGATAAATTGTTTTTATATTACCAACTTCGTATACACAATTTCAAAATATATATAAAATACAAGTTAGTAACAATATAGATATAGGAAATTAATACTATAAATATATGATATTGATAGTATAACTATATGAAATTAATAATATAAATATATGAAATTAATACTATAAATATATGACATTAATTATATAAATATATGAAATTATTTCTTGTGACTCATTGAAGTTTTACGTTAAGTAAAACGGCTTTATTTTTGCTAATTTAAACTTTGTTAGTATAGAAATCATTTTGGGACGCGATAGAATCATTTTGGAGGTGTTTCAGAGTCAAAGGGTTAAAGGGTCCCATCCGCGGGAGCATTCTAAATGCGTGCAACCACCGGACAATCTCTAAAATCATTCTTCTGGCTTATGCCGCTTTCATTTTATGTCACAAAATGTATTTTATATACATTTTGAAATTGTATATATTAAATTAATAATATAAATATATGAAAATTGTTTCTCACAACTCATTGAAGTCTTGCGTCAAGTAAAACAGTTTCGCTTTTTCTAATCTAAACTTTGTCGGTATAGAAATTATTCCGTGACGTGACAGAATCATTTTGGCGGTGTATCAGCCTTAAAGGGTTAAAGGGTCCCATCCGCAGGAGCTTTCTAGGCGCAGCCGCCGGATCCTCCGGCTTTTAATCAGCCGGAATGCAAAAGCCGCTGGGGGCCGCGCGAAACGTATGTATCTGATGGGTTACGCAATCGCGGCCGTCGCACGCGCGCTTGTTGGACTTTAAAAACCACGTGCGGGATCCGCGATCGCGCGCCGATCTTTTTACAAACCGGGATCTCCAGATCGTTCTCTGTCAATGTTGACGCTGGAGTAGTGACCGCGGGTTTCGTCGATGCTCGAGGCATTGTATATTAATTGATTCGCCTCGGTGTCGCACGTGAACGTCTCTTAAATTCCGCGAAACGGGGACACGTTGTTCCGCGCTGTCGTCGTTAATTTAACTTCGCGCCGATACGCGACACGTGTACCGTTTTACTGACCACGTTCATCGTCCAGCTAGTTTAGAATTTAGTCGAATAACTTATTTCGCTTCTCCTTTCTCAATTTTCCTCGGATCGTATTTTTAGATGTTCGAATATGGGACTTGCGTCTGATTTGTTTGTACGATCGCATGAATTTTCATTAATTACCTAACATTTCGCGGCTCATTGAGTTTAAGTTTCTTTTGTTTTGTTAGAGTGACGTTAGTGGTATTGTTCAAACTTTGCGCGATTACTGTGGCGATGTCTGTTTGCATAAGGAAGTTTGAGTAATAATTATCACCCTTTCGCAGTGAAGAGGAATGTAAAAAAAAAAGAAAAGTTGTTCAACGTATAATTCTTTACCTGATAAAAGTGTCATGCCCTTCGCTTCATTTTTTTTACATATTTGTTGCATAAATTGAAATGCCTACTGACGCATTATTATTGCAAAAACAACACGCTGGCATCCATTGTTCAGCGCCGCAGTTGACGTGTTAAATAATATCTATATTGTTAACCTTCTGGACTTAAATAATAACTCTGAAACACCACTGAAGATTATTACACGATGCTTTAGTAAAATTTTTACATCATCGAATTTATCTATTTTTAAAGAACTGTTAAAAATATAATTATTACATAGACAAATTGCGCCAAGAAGTAATTTAGAATAAAAATACTGTAATTCACCAAAAGGTATATTTAATTTACAGTAAAAATAACTTCAAGCACAAAGAGTTAAAACATATATAAAATATAAAACATTTAAAGAACCTGAACTAACTAAAAGTAATTTAAAAAAGTCAAAAATACCTCGCGCTGTAAGTTACAACGAGGAATCCACTAAATCGTAATAAAAATTGCAAAACAGCTGATTAAAAATATCAAAATCCATAGAACAATTATTAGAGTCTGTGATTTAAATAACCGACAATAATTTATTATTTGCGACACCAGAAATCAATCTACCGACACAACAAACGTCGCCAGAAACCCGCTCGAAAATGCGACCACGCGCAAAGACCCGCGGTCTGCTCGCCGTTAATGCGATGCAGCAGTCGCGTTAAATATTTATGTATTCCGGTGGAATGAACACTAAACTGTCGCCGGTAGAAAAAAAAAAAAGGCCGACTGTTCCACGGAGATCGTACGCACGCTTTCGCCGAGCAGAATACGTGTATCGCCGGGGATCCAAGGTGTGTGCGGGCGTCCTCTCCGCGCGCTATCTTGATGCCGGCGACGTTTTCCGTTTTCGCGGCGGGGCAACGTGTTCCCGCGTGTGACATACGCGCGGCTCGCACGCAGCCTGCGAGAAGTTTCGTAGGCAGGGGCATGGGGACACCGAGCAGGTTCTCGTGCCGAGGGTGGACACGTGCGATCGACACGTGGCCCAGCGCGATATTTCGGTCCGAGAGGGGCTGCACGAGCGCGCGCGACACGGCGACGTTCCCCTACGAATTGCTTTCTGTTGGCCCTGGTGCACCGCCGCACCTATGAATTTAGCGGGCCGCGACGATAAATTATGGATTCCCTCGGCGACGAAAGGTGAGCCGGGGTTCAAACGATATTGCGGAAGGTTTCCGCTCGCGGGCCGACTGTTACACTCGATGAAATGGGTCGCGACTCTGTTTCTCCAGCCACGCGACGTATTTGACAACATTTCTTCTTTGGCTTAATCAATTATTTGTTTATTCTGTCTTTCTTTCAATTAATTCTATATTTACTCTGCCTTTGTTTCAATTAATTCTATATTTACTCTGCCTTTGTTTCAATTAATTCTATATTTATTCTGTATTTGTTTTAATTAATTCTATATTTATTCTTTCTTCGTTTTAATTAATTCTATATTTATTCTTTCTTCGTTTTATTTAATTCTATATTTATTCTATCTTTATTTTAGTTAACTTTATATTTATTCTGTCTTCGTTTTAATTAATTCCATGTTTATTCCATCTCTGTTTTAATTAATTCCATATTTATCCCGTCTCTGTTTTAATCGATTCCATATTTATTCCGTCTCTGTTTTAATCAATTCCATATTTATTCTATCTCTGTGTTAATTCACGTGTTTGTGTCAACACTCTGTTTTATATTTATTCTGTCTCTGTTTTAATTCATCCTATATTCATTCTATCTTCGTTCTAATTATTTCTGCATCTATTCTATTCTTGTTTTAATGAATTCTTTTCTAGGTTTATTCGTTCGTTTCTTTGTTTATTAGCGATTACGCGCTAGGTAATTTAATAGCGCCACTCGGTGTCGTTCTCTCGTCTGTTATCGTAATTTCTTTAATTTATACGAACGCTCTGTCATCGCTAGACTTGTGGATCTTTATTACACTCGGCTCCTACGATTTACAACTCAGTTAGATAATGTTTATGTTGCATAAAGATCCGTGGTATAGCGATGACAGAGTAATAATGAAATTAAAAGAAATTGACGATGTTGATGTGCTAATTGTAATTGAGTGAATTTATTTGAGGGAATATTGCAGTTGTTTTTGTGTTTTTTAATTGATAGGGATAATTTTTATTTTGCATAAAGTTTGGCGGTCTAATGATAAAATATTGTCATCTCCCACCTCGCATAAAAATCCGCAGTCTATTTATCATTATCACTATCATTATATTCCTAGTTATATATTAGTTTAGCATCTATTGATCTCACTTTCTGTAACAAAGTAACTACCCCGTTGGCACAACGACCAAATTAAAATTCAATTTACCCCGGCGACGTTCGCGCAACAAGCAACCGGGTCGAACGAGACGAAAGACGTTCGACACGAGAAGGATGAGTGACAAGCGGCGATGCTCCGAAAATAACCATTTCGTACTGTCACGTACCACGACGGATGAATTCCGATCTAAAATTCTAAAAAATCCGACCGTGAAACCGCGACGCCGGCTAAACATTCCATCGAGGCCGGCGCGCCGTCCGCTATCGCTATATAACGCCAACGATCGCGTCGATCGAATTTGTCCGCGGACAAAAATTCATTCGCGAGATTGGCTGCGGGAAAATATGTATCGTTTAGAGGAGCGTGCGCGTGGGGACCCGGCCTCGTTCGAAATAGTTATCCGCGATCCAATTTTTCGGGGGATTCAGTTTCATGGAGCACACGGTTGCACACGATCGTCCGGCGACACCGAGCCGTGGATGACAAAGCGAGGCCCGAGGAACTTTTGTTCTATTTCGACCGGCTTCCATCCGACGGTGTACTAAATATAACCGCGTCGTCCGCCGTTTTCGTGCATTAGGATTAATTTTCGCCGGTGTCCCGCTTTTAATAGACGGCCGCCGCCGCCGCGGTCTCGCCTTCCGCGAGGCGAACGGCGCGTCGTTCCGCCGCAGGATAATCGAGGAACGATCCCGCGCTGCCAAGAGACGGATCCCCACTCGCCCAAATTTAAACCGGGACTGCCGATAATTTCGGCCGCCGTGACTATTCTGAACGATAAACGTCGGCCGCGAGTCGCGACGATTGTCAGCGATCGCTTCGGCGACCCTTGGAAAAGTCGAATCTACCCGGAAACGAATTGTACCTACCCCGGAAACGAGTGCCTTACCACGGAAACGGCGTGCTCGGAGAACCAGGAATCGATGGAGGGGTCGGACATAACCTTGAACTCGTTATTAGATCGCTGATATTTTTTATTCATAATTACATGTTTATTATGACAAGGTTTAATATGCACTAGACCTTTTAAACGAAGTCTATTTTAGGTTTGACAGTCTTACGGTGTCTTATGACAATAAGAATGACTGTATCTTTTAAACGTCTTAACTACCTGCTGAATTGGACGCCCTTTTGACTTTTAAGAAGTCTTAAAAACGTCCATTTTATATTTTATATTTTGCATTTTGCATTTTGCACTTTATATTTTATATTTTATATTTTCACGTCTATTTTAGACTTGACAGCGGATTTTAATACAAAATAAAAATTGTCCAAGCTAATAAAAAAATCTCCAGATTAATCAAACTGTCTTTTCCCCTTTCGGTGATTATAACAAGTCGCAGAGACCGTGAGTTCTCGTCGCAGCTTTTTCTAGAACTTTAACCTAGTTCATCGAAAATTGCATAACTAATAAAAATTGCATAACCTAATTAAGAATTTGATAATGAATAGTAATGACAGAATGTTTAAATGATGTGAGAGAATTACAAAAGAAGTTGATAGAATGGCAATTACGATACCGGCATTGATGAATAAATCAATGAATAATTGAAACGTTCGTAATAGCCGCATCATGCGCCATGCGCCTCTCTTATGCGCCAGCGTACAACCCGGCGCATGAGAGCCGAGTTTTTCGAGGGTTTCGCGAACAAGCAATCGCATGATTAATTGGTTTCTATGCGTACAGGCGGTGACACGGCGTTGAGAAAAAACGAAGCATCGATCGCAGCCGCGGTAACGTGCAATTATGACATAAGATTGGCATGGTCGACTCGGTTGGATCTGATGCAATGCGTGCGCTCTCTTTTTCTAGTTAGATTTCTGCATCGACTGCTGCGACGCACCTCGTGGAATACTCGAGCAAAAAAATTAAGAGCAACAATCTTTACATATGTCGTTGGAGTAGAAATACAACGGCGCGCGCGGCGCGACCTTTGGCATTCGACGAACGCGGCCAAACTTTCGCGGTGACAAAATGGCGGGTCGCGTGTTCCGGTAACGCGAACGCGAACGCGTCGAACGTTTTCCGAGATTTTTGCTATCGAAGAGATAAAACGCAGCGGCTTCGATGCTCGTCAAGTTCTGGAGACGAATTTGTGCTATGAAAATACGTTTCACAAATATGTGTCAGAATTTTCTGGCGCGGAAAACTCTGAAAAACATTATTGGCCGCTGAGGTCGCAGCTGTTCGATTGCAACACTCAGTCTATGTTTCTATCGGCGGTTAACCCTTTGAGTCAAACTCGTGACTGAGATTCTTAGTAACAGGCTGTTGGATATAAATGTTTATCCGTTCATTTAAGTATGAATCAAATTTTATTCTCGAGTCCCCGATATTTAAGCATCCAAGTAAATGTAAGTACGCAATAATTATAAAATTCCTTTTTCTTCTAAGAAATTAGTGCGATCGGAAAAATTCTGGTCATAGCAATTGTAAAGAAAATGGTAGGGGAATGGCAAGGGGTTAACAAGAATAAACCCGTCGAATCTCCACAAAACGCGGTCCGTTTCGGCCGGGCCGAAAGCCGTTTCTCGTTGCTTATTTTCGCTGGTCGCTCCGGCTCGTTACACCGCCGCCATTTCCATTACAAGAAAAACCACTTACACGTGTTGTGTCTGACAAAAGAAATGCGGACGTCCGAGCGAGCTATTAGCGCAGAAGTGATCTATTAATCATCGTCCGCGCCCGCACAATGACTGACGAACATCTCAGCCGCGTCCGAGCGCCGACGCTTCTTCGCTTTCCAAAAATATTAGCGAGTCGGAAGGAAATCTGTCAAGCTGCGCGCGGCATCGTTTCACCGAAAATCGAGCATGGATCCCTCAAGGCTTTGGCCCGCGGCGCCTTAGAACACACCGGCGTATCGGGTTACGCGGCTAAGACTCAACAAAATAAACGATAGAAGGATGCTGCTTGCTGCCGCTGAACACGTATTTATAGACGGCTGTCATTCTGAATACACGTGAACGGAACACGATCGAGTCATCGTACGTTCTCGGCGCGCAGTCAGCCGGAGCAGCCTCGCCGAGACGCCGACCATTGTCCCGATCTATAGTTCATTAGATTGTCCCCGGTCAGTGAGCAATCCGGTCTAATGGCCGCGAGAGCACCGCGTCCCAGTCGTCGACGTCCAACGCTGTGCACGGAGTTTAACGACGTCGACGTCAAAGAGTTCGTCCCTACCGCGGCCGGACGCCGAATGTTCTCGATACACGCGCTTCATTGTCCCGATACCCGGGATCCGTTTAACCCCTGCCCCCCGATCGGTTTTACCACGTTTTCCGTCGACGGTTCGTCGATTATACGCAACCGAGAGGCTCTCGGAAGTCGTCCAACGTTTCCTACTCTCCGTCGTGCTCTTTCACCGCGCGAGTTATGCTCAAGTTTCTCTGAAAGAATGCCAAGAAACGTCCGCTTGATACTTCGTTCGACACGCTTCGGCTTGGTCGTAAGCGACACGGATCTTCTACTCTTTAAATTGCGATGAAAATTGTATTAGAGGCATCGCGGATTCGTCATTTGATACATCGGGAATGGTGCATTGGAGTTGTCCCAACCTATTCCTGGGAATAAGTGGAAGAGAGCTAATCTCTTGTTGACTTCGGGTTATGTTTGGCCTTTTTTTAAAACGAAGAGGAAATTTATACCTCGTACAAGGAATTTTCTGCTTATTTAATAAGCAGCTTTTTCGCTTTCCATGAGACAGCTATTTAATTGGTAATTGCCTCTTATTAATTCGTGTTAGTACTTTTAGAATTTTGGGGTCGCTTCTGAAGCTGAGGAAAAATGTATGGAGGTTTAAATAAAATAATTATAATATAAAGAGAATGAATATAGGATATAGTACAATATTATATAATAAAATTGTTTCATAACCAAAGGGATAATGGCTTCAAAGTTCTATTAATATTCTTGAACTGTGATTAATATAGAACAGCTTATCTCCTTCTTTGTTTCAAAAAACAGGGAATAAATAACAGAAATATAACAATTATTTATCATATAATATAACATGATCCATGTTATATTATAATCCCCATCTCGCAACCCTGCCCCTTCCTCTACACTTTTAACAACTCCACCCAAAACCTACCTCATTATAATGACTAACTCAAACTTCCCTGGATCGATTTAGCAATATAAAAATTATTTTAATAAATCAACCATTAAACCATTTAAAAAAGCGACCATTTAACCTGTTAGCTGCGTACGACGTGTATACACGTCATAAGGAAATGTGCAATTTTACATCTTATAATAAAAATATTTCTTCCACGATTTATGTCAAAATGCTTATGGTAACATATTCGTAAATTTTGCACGCTTCAGAATAATTACCAAGAAGACTGCGCTTAGTATGATTGATAAAACGCATAACAAAGTTTCTCTTCTAAATACATCGACGCGGCTAAGTGGTTAATGCGCACGGTGAAACAAATAACTCCTTGTAGAAAAAAAAATGAGGAAGCCCGCGCGCGGTGGAGAGCGAAACGAGGACAATTTGCGGGAACGAGAAGGGTTCGTCCTTGGCCCTACGGCCGCCCGTTGGCCGCGGCACGAATGATTAATCGCGGCGAAAAAGTGGCGGAAAGCTAGAGATGATGGATGCGCCGCGGGGCCGGATGCATTAACCACGAAATACGGACGAGCGCCGGTTATGCTTTTCCGATGTCTATCGCGGCCGACATGACACTCGGAAACCTGGGAACAATCGGTCCCCCGGCAACTCGGCGGGGGGTGCCCCGCGATAGAGTAGGGGTGGGAGGGGGAGGGAGGGGAGGGGGAGCGAAGAAGAATCGTCGAGCGTCTTTCCGCCCCCTGACGATGCGTTTCGATCGGTGGTGTTACGGGGTTGAAACTCTGGATGGCCGTTCGATGTTTTCCCCATGATCGAGTGGTTTCCGCGCCGCGCCGCGGTTCCGATTGTTCTAGGCGGGCCGCGCGCCGTGCGCCGCGGCTTCCTCTCGCAAGCGCGGAATCAATTGGTCGCTCAAGACCACTCTTCGCCGGCCATGACTCACCGGCTTGTATTCCTCTGTTTATCTTGTTCGCCGTAGGATTTCTATTACCCCCCGACAATGCGAAAACTGTGTCCGGACGGCGAGAGATATAGGGGTGGACAAGATGAATGAAACGGCGGGGCCGCGCCGGCTCCCAGGTGTCCAATCTCTTTCTCTCTCTCTCTCTCTCTCTCTCTCTCTCTCTCTCTTTCTCTCTTTCTTTCTCTAGTTCTCTCGCTTTCTTCTTCGCTTTTTTTCTTTCTCCCGGTTTCTCCTCCCGCTCGCTTTATCCGCTCCATTTGCGAACTTAAAACTGAGTCACCGAACTAGGCGATATTGTCCTCCGCGTGACGTACAATTTTCTTACGGGAAGATATCGAGAGTGGGTGCTGTGACTTAGTGCTTGATAAGTCGAGCTTTTACTGTCGGAGAGGAATAGCACTGCTACGATAGACACGGCAATATTGTTTAAACAGTTCTAAGGTATTACTGCACCGATGTCGACTACATGGAATTATTAACAAGTGGAATAAATATCTATGTACTTCCTATATCTTGCAATTAATGGCGAAAGTTTTTACTTTGCTCAGGGAACTACTGCTTACTATTTAGTTTTTTATTTTTAACTCGTAAAATTTTTTACTTATTCCTATATCTTATTTATTACTTTTCACTTATTACTTATTTACGGTATCACTGCATCGCTGTCGACTCGATGGAATTATTAAAAAGAGGGAGAAATATCTATGTACTTCCTATATCTTGCAATTAACCCTTTGCGGATGACGACTTTTTCGACCGAGTGGGGTAACAGAATGAGGCGATTTTCTCAAATGTGTCGTTTGTCTTGTGTACAAATTATTTTAATTTGTATACAATATAAAGGTAATTTATATACGATTATATGCAATTATATAATTTACATACAATCACCTTAATTTGTATATAATACAAATATCATTTATATACAATTATGTAACCGAAACGCCATGGCGACCGAGAGTCGCCTCTCGTCCGCAACGGGTTAATGAACACAATTTTTACCTTACACAGAGAACTACAGTTTATTCACTCCTTACAAATAGAAGGATTTATTTATTATTTCGCACATGTTATAACTTTTTACTTATTACTATAGTTGACTTATTATTCTTTAATCCTTAATCTCTATTATTTTTAAGAACTTGAAAGACATGAGTTTCTTATTCTTCTCTTTTGAAATTTTTTAAAAGCATTCTAGTTATCGTCTAGTAGACTCGTCCAACTATAAAATATTCTAAAAAATATTCAATGCATTTAGTTAATTTCTAAAAAACATTAAAAGCATTCAGTCCATTTCTAAAAAATATTCAAAGCATTCAGTCCATTTCTAAAAAATTACTCCGTTTCAATAACTATCCAAATATTAACATATCAATAAAAATTTCCCCTTAAAACTGATTTAAATTTACCGAATAAAACATCTTCGTACCGCGTAAAAAGTTCGCCTTAAAAACGTACCGCCTGAATCAAAAGAAAGAACGTATCTCAGCCAACTTTAAAAAAGGCGTACGTTGTCTTTCGATAGCAAACACGCGACAGAATTTTTGCAGAAAGCCTGAGAATCGTCGCACCGTCCCCCAACGCTTCAACGCCGGTATAATTCCCAGAGATTAGGAAAGCGAGAGATTCGGCGATTCCGGGCCGCGTGACGGTTACACGGCCTCGCAGCGGGGTTGGCGCTAGATGCCGATCGCCCCCCGTAAACCAGTCGGGGCTATCGGCCACGGGGGGAGATTTCATTTAGAAATTGCACGGTCATAACCGGGTGGGGAGAGTGGGCCCGCGACAATCCTTATCGGCCCGAGCGGCGACATCGCCCGCGTAAATATTTTCCAAGCGCGCGGCGCCCGGGCCGCGTTTCGAAATCCGACGGGGTTCTTCCGCTCGCCGATCCGCTGTTTACAAGCGGAAAAATCGGATGCTACGATCGCGGGAAAACGAACGTTCCTCTCGGCGCTGCACGCCGACTTTGACCCGAAGGGAGCCGAGGACCGGGGGTTTTGTCGTCCCGGCGGAAGAGCGAGCGCTTTTTTTTCGGGAGCGCGCCGCACAACCGCGCGGACCGGCCTCGATAACGATTCCCGATAAAGAGACCGGCGGGGCAGGAGGGGGGGGGGGGAGAGAGAGAGAGGCCGGCCCCGTTTTATCGTGCCGAAAAAACGCCGGCGAATCGGCGCGTTTAAATTTCGATGGACTTAATCTGGCTTCGCTTGGGATGAAGGGGGAAGGAAGGGGGTGGCTCTCTGCTTTTAGAGCCCGCGACGTCCGTTTCCCGTTTTCCTTTTTCCTGACCGGTGCGTCGACGGCATTTCGCGATTGCTGCCCCGGAGTCGATATCGAACGTGATCGATCGCCGGACCCCGAGATAATGTTCCCTGTGCTACGCATGATAAGCCAATTTCGCGTTTGCTTCGGCGGTGACCAGAACTAACTGCGCGGGTAATTTGGACGTTTCTCTGCTTGGGGTATGGAGAAGAGTTGTGGTAGCATTTGAAAGAATAGGAGACGCGAATTTGGGGAGGTGTGTCGAAGGAGAAGGTAGGAATTGAAATTATGGGTTAATTATGGGACTGGGTATTGTTGATTAATAATAGACTATATCGAGATGAATATAAAAATAATTTAATATCGTTTATAAAATATATTATAATCGTATTTTCACAATCAGTTATTTGTATAGCAGCATTTTCATTGCACAAAGCGCAAGCTTAATTTTTGACACTAGGTTAGTGTAATTGATGTCGGACTATATAAAAAGATAGAAAACTGTTTGATGTTTAAATGAATTTTTGTTGCTTGATATTTTAGTGTTGACATCGAACAGAAATGAATTTTCCTTCTTAAGTATTTCAGAGAATTTAAAGGGAATTAAAAATCGCGACGATGTTATACTAGATGCTTGTCAAAAATATTAAATATTTATAAAAAATAAAAAACGTCTACGTTAAAAGTATAAGGGACCTGTAATTTACATGAAAATATTCTTTTTTCTTCTAACAACTTGCCCGATGATATCGTGTCAGACTCTTTATGAAGATTTGGAACCTAATCTATCAAATATTAAAGTTATGTTCGATGATGTTATTTTAAGTTCACATTCTTGATACATTCTTCAAAAATGATATTTATAAATTGTAATCACGCTGGCAGAGAACATACGTAAAGATAGAAACTATACGATACAATAAACATTATTAAATGCATATAAAATTTATTATTTTCCTACATATCAAGAACAAACAGAACTTAAATTGAAATTAAATTGGAATTAAATTTTACCTAATCATCATTAATATTTAAACATTGAAGTACAGATATAATAATATAACAAAAATAAATTATCCGCCTGAAATAAAAATTTATTAATCGCAACAAGCTAATAAAAATAATGCCAAAAAATCCTCGACCACACCAAACGTCGTCTAAATTCCGAATCTGTCACTCTCGTTTCCCTGTTAACCGCGTAACCTATAAAACCTTATAAAACACCCGTGCAAGTCCGATCCCGAGAACGATCTCCAGATCACAATCTCCTCGACGAACGAATCTCCGAGACAAAGTGAGACCTAAAAGTCATTAGACGAACGAATAAAGACATTCTTGTTTTTCGCGATCGTCTCGTCGAGCCTCTATCGCGGACGGGCCTCGAATGGCCACAGTATAATTACAACGTCCGTCTGGTTATCCGTGGCGAGCCCTCAGCGATCCCCGGAGTCCAAAAATCAGTGTCGGACGCGACGAGCGGGCAAACAAATAAAGCAGAGAGCGCGGGGCGCGCGACGTTGCTGACGGGGCACCCCGAACATTAAAATTCCTCGCGCCGCCGGGATTCCGCGAAGACGCCCATAGAATCGGTGGTGGCGCACAATGGTAGCCCTTGAGCGCTATTAAAATTGATGATCCCCGGGCACCTTATGGAGCCGTGCTAATGCGTTTTCTCCGCGAGTGCTGTCTCGCCGTCGCTGTGTTCATCAGGCAGCGGCAATCAAGTTCGATCGGGGAATGCGCCAGCCGCGCGATACGCGTCCAGCCAATTTTGTTGTTGCGAGGGATGCTCTCCATACCCGGGTCCGATGCCGGCGTTCATCCTTCGACGATGATGTCGCGAAAGCGCGCCTGGAACGCGGCTGGGGCTCCCCTTGGCCCAATCACTGCCGCCCTTCTATCTCTAGGGCTGTCTGTCGCTCTCTGTGCGACCGACTCCTCGCTCCATTCTTTCGCCCTCTATGTCTCTATCTTTCTCTTTTCCTCTAACTATTTATCTATCTATCTCTATCTTTCTCTATTTATTTTTCTAACTATCTATTTATCTATCTCTAGCTCTCTCTATTTATTTATCTATCTATCTATTCATCTATCTCTAGCTCTCTCTATCTATTTATATATCTATTTCTCTTTCTCTCTCTCTAATTATCTATCTATCTCGACTCGATGGAATTATTAAGAAGGGGGATAAATATCTAGGTGCATTCTATATCTTGTAATTAATGAAGACAATTTTTACCTTGAACAAAGGAACTACAGTTTATTCGTTCCTTCCAAAAAGAAGTATTTAGCTCTCTAATTAATCTATTTATCTTTATGTCTCTCTATCTATTTTTCTATCTATCTATCTGTCTATCTATCTTTATATCAATCTACCTATTAATATATGTCTCTCTCTCTCTCTCTCTCTCTCTCTCTCTCTCTCTGTTTCCGCTTGTCCCCGTGCTCACAGACTTTCCGGGGGCCATTGTTTACGGCGGTGATTACGGCGCGTTTTCGCGTGGTGCCCCGCCGCGGATAGGCGCAGCGGGCACGGCCGGGGTTCGCGTGTGCGTGCACGTAATGCATATCCCCGCGCTTTATGGCATAATAGAACGCTAGGAGAACGGGTCGGATTCTCGACGGTATGCAAAGCGTCCGCCGCCGCCGCCGCCGTCGCATCCAGAACGATGCCCGTTGCATTTTTTATATATTCCCCGGTTGCATAATTCGAAGCCGCGCCGTTACTGCGGGGGCGGGTCGAAGGCGGCGCGGGTGGAGTTGGGGGGGGGGGGGGGTCCGGCCGGGTCGAAGGCGAGATACGAGGGCGAAGGGAGAGAGAGAGAGAGAAAGAGAGAGAGAGATGCACGGTGTCCCTCGACCCCCGCCTCGAAAATGCAATAACGATAAAGCAAAGGGCAAACGGCGCGGCATGAATTCTGATTGTTGCTTAAGCTTTAAGCCCGGGATCGGAATAACGACGGATCAAACGGCGGACACGAGGCAGGACCCGCGATTAACGCGTGAACAAACAACGACGGCGATTTCGTGGTACGGTGTGGGATAGGGAGGTTTTATTGATACTTTTTCTGTATACCTTTTCTGTATTTGGTGGGATATAATTTTGGCTGAATAATTTGTGAATTTATTTATTAATTATTAAGTAATGACTGTGGAATACGACGATTTTTGCGCGTGGGAATACGCCATCTTTTGGAGGGTGTTTGGTCATTTAGGTTAGGTGATAGGGTTTCGGGGTGCACGTGGCTCGAAGGATGAACAAATGAGCGACGATCTATGGGCAAAGATCAATTTTGCAACTCTTGTGTTGGTCATATTATTTTCTGCCGTGAGCTAGAAACCCTCGAATGCTTCGAAATGTACAGATTTATTAAATCTACAGATAATTTATTCAGACGATTCTGTACGAAAATAAGACATTATGATAATAACTAGATAAAAGAAATTTAGAGAGCTAATTGCTTAAATTAATTATTATAGAGCATTAATAAAAAAGTATGTATTGTGTTATTATGCTAGCAAGTATTGGTATAATTTAGTTATTTAGGTATCATCTATCCATTTGTAATTGTGTTTAGAAGAAGGAGAAAAGACTTACAGAAAAACTGTTATAAGTTGTTACAATTAGTCTTGGTCCACATGAAAATTGACTTAATTATTGTGAAGAATATATAAATTGCAAGAGCACCTTGGTTGCCCCGTTGAACTAACAGTAATACATAATATTATATATTCATAATTTATTCATTCTCTCTAATATAATAATAATATAATCATGTTATAATAGTAATATAGTAATATTATAATATATATGTGTGACTATAATTATTATATATATATTATTATTATATTAGCTATATATTATGCAATAACACCTTCTCCTTTTATACAAAAATAAAAATAAATAAATAGCTTCCTTGGCCAAGAGAAGACATGCGACCAAAGAACATCATCCTTCAAAGAACGTCGTCCCAGCATGCAATTCCGGTCAATTTTAAACCTCAAATAAATCTTTATCTCCCTTCTTCATCCGTCTGAAAATAAAACAATCAATCGTCTACAATCCATAAAAATCGCCGCGAACTCGTTCGAAACCAGGAAATTGAAATTCGTCGTATAGTTGATCACCTTTAAGCTTCTTTCGCATTCCAAGAATTTTAACGAAACACCTTTTGCAACTCCGCCGCACGGGTTAACACGTTTCGTTAACCTCTGTGGGAAAAGCAGTTTCGTCGGCTCATTGAAATGTTAAACGATCATCGCCGATTAATATCGACGTCGAAAATATAGTAGCCTACACATAGAGACACCTGAACGAACACGTGGAAGAAGTGTCCCCAAGCATGGAGAGAAAAAGAAAATAATTATTGACGTAGAAACTGCCCCCGGCGCGCGGAAAAGCAGGCGGCGAAGGTGAATTGTTTCTTTTTTTTTGCGCAATTGTTACGCAGCTGGAATAAATATGTAAACAATTGCGGCTCGAGCGGCGAGGTCGAATATGACGGACGCGGTATAATCAAATTTCTTCGTCGCTTCCGCGTGTACGAGCTCACCTTGGAATTTCGTGCGCATTTGAATGCTTTACGTTAGAAACGGCGAACATTTTATTTTACAGTTCTTATTGTTGTAGAAATATTACTGTGAGATACTTTTTAGGTACACTTTATTCATCGAAGTATTTGTTATAATATCAGTCGTAGGCGGTTCAAATAAATCTAGTCCTGGCATTGTCATAAGAAACAATATATTAGTATAGAATCATTGATAATAACATAACATTATAATTAAGAATATATTAGCAATTAATTTCATAAAGTATGTTGTATTAAACATATAGTAACTATGTATACTGTATAGTAAAAATTACTATATCAATAGTAAATTAACAATTTATTACATAAAGGATATTTTATTACACATACAGTAACTGTGTAATTTAATTATTATAGTAACTGTGTACTATAATTAAATAAAAATTACATTTGTTACTAGTCATTTTAAATTACATATTAAGTAACAGTCATTTAGGAAAATTTTAACTACCAGATCTGGCGCTGAAATAATTCTATATTATAATAATTTTATCTAATTTTTATTCTGAGATCATAGATGTGTTATTCTGAATTCCAGCTTCAGTATTAATATTAATTTTGAGATCACAGATGTATGTTTATTAATTTTGGCTTTATTATCAATTTTAATTTTGAGACCATAGATGCATTACTATTAATTCTAGCTTCATTATGAATTTCATCCTGAGATCATGGATGCATCATTAATCCCAGCTTTATTATGAATTTTAATTCTGAAATCACCTATGTATTATTATTAACGTCACAGATGTATTATTCCAATCCAGAACGGCGCACAAGCCGTTGTTTACGCTGCCGCACATTAAAACACGAAAGAAAAATGCGGCCGTTGCATATGTGTATCGCGATACGACGGCGTAGGGTTAATTATTCCATCGCAGAAACGCTTCTCCCGTCATTAACGCGAGACATTTCTACGTATCGAGAACAGAGTGACGCGGGGGATCTCTGTCGCGCGTCGCGAACAACAGTCGTTGCGCATCATCGTATCAAACGAAGATACTATATACCTGCCGCGACCATAAATCTGAATGATAACTAAAATGTAAACGAAAACGTAGCCCGCTGTAAACAGTGGATGACGTCGAGCTACAACGTCAGCGGCAGCTAGTTAGATGCCAAAGATTAACGTTCGGATCGCGCGTCAGAGTGTCGCTGGAAGATTTCGGTTCCCCTGCGGAAAACGCAGCCGAGAATTGCAATATCATTCGGAACAACACCGGTGATACCCTCTAAATGACGCAAATTCGTCGGAAAGTGGAACACAATCGTTTGCGGAACTTCTAAACCAGCGAACGGTTCAGGGACGATCGGCGGTTACGAATTTACTCGGGTATTTGCCGTTTGTTTACTAAACTATTACCAATTCGAATGGTACACGTCAGTCGGGACGAGGATGATCTAACTAATTTAATTAGGTAGCTGTTTTTAGGTGTTTATCTGTCTCGAAGGAATGACGACATTTTTTGTTGCAATAAGTATAGACGTTGAAAAATAGCTAGTTGGGGGCAAATAAGTAAATAAATAAATATTAGTTACGTCAAGGTAGTAATATATTATCAATTCCACGCGTATAAATTTTAAAGATATTACAACTGCTAATTGATTAATAAATAGATGGAGTAGAATTCTAGTTATTGAATTAAATATTTTTAGAACGTTGACATAACATAAATTTGGGTTGGAATTAACGGAGAGAAAAAGTAATGCAAGTGTTTTTAACCTTTTGGCCTATAACCACGAGTCTGACTCGTGGTGAAAAATTTGTGCCATAAGCGAAAGCCACGAGTCAGACTCGTGGTAAACAATTTTTTTTTGTACACATTTTGCGCCAGTTCAGGTACGCGGCTGAACAGATGAATGGCACGGCGCGCGACCGATTCTCTTGTTTACGATAGCTCGCGCAATTGGCAGACATCATGTAGGCCAAGGGGTTAATACCGATGCCTTAAAAAGCTTATCGATAAATCCAAAAATTATAATAAAGTTAGTATTATTATTATTGTTGTAATTATTATCATTATTGCTATTATATTACTATTACCACTATTATATTAAATAAATAAATAACTAAATAAACGATTAAACTTTCCTTATTTATATCACCGTGCTTATCGTTAAAATAAATAACAACGACGTCGTTCCGAACAATTCGCGACAATTGAGATCCCAGCGAACGATTCCATAAAAACGACACTTGATTCGGCTAAATCGGCCGTGAAATATTCGTATCGCGATGACAGCGCGAAACGCGATTCTTCAATTTTCGCCGCGGTCTCTTCTGTGATTTGGATCTGCGATAACTTCGCCGTATACACCTTGTACCGGCAGCCTCGAAATTACAGACGAACGCCGCTTCTCCTCCCCTTATTACCCGTGGGACTCGGATGAAATTCCGGGGGCGCAGCGAGATCGCATAATTCGCGGCACAATGCCGAAAACCCTGTAACCGCGGAGTGTTCTATTTAAATTTCCGCGAAGCCTCCCCCCCTGGTCCAATTGACAAATATATCCCGGCTGTGTTTGACTGGAATTCGACTCGACTCTTGACGCACCACCTTCGTGAATGTCCTTCGGGAATAGCGTTGTCTAACGAGCCGGCGTCTATGCGCCTGTTAATTAGCCGGTTGTTGATTGGTCCGATTAGCCTGTCGATTATCTCGTTTTTAACCCTTTAATGACAATGTTGTTGTTGGCTGTCTGCGACTGTAAGGAGGATACGCGAGGTTCGGGTGATTGTGCTTTCTGTGAATTAATTGTTTTGTTTATTAGATGAGGGATTATTTTATAAGGGAGAATTTGGTGGGTTGATTAGTATAGAAATTAGACGCAAGGTTGGGATAACTGTATAGTGAGTGGTACTCTTTTCTAATGATTTATTTATGTTTATATGCTGAGGTTCAATTGGGGAGAGTTTACTGTGTCAATAACTATAAAAAGTAGACGCGAGATTAGGCTAATTATATCTCCCTTTCCCTAACTGTATATATTTTGTTTACATGCTGAAAGCCAATTACAGAAACTTTACTGTGTCAATAACCATAAAAATTAGACGTAAGGTTCAGGTAATTATATCTCTTCCCACACTGTCTACTTGTGTTTACAAACCGAGGGACAATTGGGGAGAATTTATTGTGTCAATAACTATAAAAACTAGGCGTAATGTTTGGATCACTAAATCTCCTCTTCCCTAGCCATCCACTTTTGTTTACAAGCTGAAGGGCAATTGAAGAGACTTTACTGTGTCAATAGCTATAAAAATTAGATGCGAGGTTCGGATAATTATATCCTTTACCCTAACTGTTATCTTTATTATCTGAAGGACAATTAAAGTATTTAACTGTATACTTTTGTTTACAAGCTGAAGGGCAATTAAAGTAACTAAGCTTAAAAACAATTGTCCAGAATTCACCCCTATCAATAGCTATAAAAATTAGTCACAAAATTCAAATAATTAAATCTCTTCGTTACCGTCAACTTTTGTGTACAAACTACGAGACAATTGGAGAGAATTTACCCTGCAGACGTCCCGAAGATGCGAATCGCGTTTCTGAATGAGCGATAGAGAAGTACGCGGCACGAACGCTACTCGCGCGCAGAGCCCCATTTGACGCATATGTGGACGTCCGCATTAAATCCGACACGTACCGTGCGTGGATACGTCTGTGCCAAAATCGACACGGACCCCGCCGTGTATATGGGTCAGCAGCTGCTGGGTCAAACGAACATCATTCGCAGACGGGTCATTCTGTCACAGGACTGGCTTGACCCTTTGCATCATGGGTATCCTAGATCATTCGCTGACGCGGAGGATCGTTCCTCAACCCCTTCGTGCCGTTGCCGCCATTTTTCACGTTTCGCACCCTTCGAGTCGCCATCGATAATTATAATGCGTGCGTTTGATAATTATACTGTATGCGTTTGGTAATTACACTATATGTATTTGATAATTATTTTGCAGTTGGAGGCTGACTAACACCTTTCTTTTAACCCTTTGCACTCGAGCGGTGACTCTGAGACACCGCAA
>NC_135778.1:8924296-8933460 GCF_028453695.1 Augochlora pura
CCCCCCCCCCCCCCGAACTCCCCCCTCCCTCTCACGAAACGCAAATTTTCATCTTCGTCGAGGATCCTCTCGCAGCCGCAGCCACGGCCCGACGTTTGAGGATTTTTCTCGAGGAAACTGTTCACGCTATTCATTTAGAACTCTCGTAAATACAAAAATACGACCTCGAATTACTGTAAAATATGTTTTATAACTCCGTCGTTCGCGTTTATTGATAACAATTTAGCGATTTTGATGACCTCTTTGTAAGGCTCAGGAAAATTGAATTTATATCAGTAAATGGACTATAAATGTTTTTATCTTCCTTTGATCATAAACTATTGTCGAATTAATAGATATAGATAGTAGTTCAATATACATATAAATAATATACAATATATATATATATATATATATATAATAATAATAATAATAATAATAATAATAAATAAATATTTATTAGATAATTATATGAAACGCATGATGGTCGAGGAAAATAGGTGTTTGACCCAGTATCTTTATCCTGTTATGCAATGTTCATATATATAACAACTCTGTTTTTACTAAATAAATCATCCGATTTAAATTGCACAACATCCGCACGGAAATACCATTTAAAAATAAAATTTATTTACTAAATTCTGAATCTCATTGGAAAACAGAAATATTTATAGTTTACCGTTCAACATGTAGCAAGGGTCACGCCGTCAATAACAAACAGATTAAAATATTTCCATCTAGTCAGTTCACGCGGTAGTTTAGCAGCTCGAGGAAAAATAATTCAATAAATTTAACAAGCTACCAAGCTCCAACATAACATATGCAATTTTTCTATAAAAATTACTTTAATCAAAAAGCAAGTATCCCTCATCAATTATACGACGGCTTTCACGGGGATGTTTCGCGTTTTACTCAATTGTATTATTAGTTATTAAAGTAAACGATTAAAAAAAATTTTAATTTTAAAGTGATAACTTTAAATTTAATTAAAGCTAACGCTATATATAACTATACCAAAAAATTGTATATTAAGAAAAATGGTAACTTAGTTATGAAAAATTTCTATTCACACTAAATCCAGCCGTGCCTAAAAGGTTAACATAGAATATAGAATTTCCAATAAAAATTACTTTAACCTGTTATACACGTTATTAACGTGTGTATACACGTCGTAAGGAAATGGCAATTTTACATCTTCTAATAAAAATATTTCTTCTACGATTTATGTCAAAATACTTATGGTTACATATTCGTACGCTTCAAGATATTTTTAGAACAATTGTCAAACAGATTATGCAAAGTATAATCGATAAAAATCGTAACAAAACTTTATCTCCTAAATATATCGACGCAGTTAACTCGTTAATCAAAATCGTTCATCGATTATTCCACCGAAACTCAAGAGATCGAAGGATCGATCACTATGCGCGGGATAAACAGCAAAGCATGGAGGATTTTTTCTAGCACTGAACGACCTCGACTTTGCCTAGATAAGTGCAGCGAAGGTCGCAGCGAAGAAATGACGAGGCGGTAATCGGATTAATCAAAATCGCGCAACAATGTTTCCCCCCCATTGCTATCACAGCTGAAAAAGAATTCGATTAAAAAAAGAGTAAGGAAAACAAGCTGATGCTTTCCATGGTACACGTCACCGATTAGTCGTCGACACTTGTCCGAGCGAACCTAAATATTGACGGTGGAGGCGGTCGGCTATTTATTTTCTAACGATAACCCGGCGCGAGCTGATAATTGCGGAGCGACGACGAGGTCGACGAAAAACAGATGATATCACGCGATCGTAAATATTTACGATTGGCGGAAACGGCGAGAGGTGGATCATCAGGCGAGCCATCCGCGCTGTGCCTGTGATTCTTTGAATCCGTTTCTTTTTTTCTGACCCCCGGCGGCACAGTGTTCACGCATAGTATCTCCGTCTCCTATTTATACTATAATTCTGCCTTTATCGTGATAACTCGCGGCGCCGGTAAACAACGGGCAACACGGAACACCGCGCCGACTGCAACAAAATTTCGGTTCTTGTCACGCTATGCTGCAACCCGTGCGGCTCCGACTTTCGCGGGTTCACCCTTTCCACTATAATATCGAGTCAGAGTCGTGATGCAAATTCCATGCAAAACTTACTAAATACGCGAATATTAATTTATATTAACCCTTGGACTCCAAGCCATTTGAACTGTAATTCTAAAATAACTTTTCTGACATATAACATTTTTCTATAACAAATTGTATTTTGTTCCTACGAAATTGAATCTTGTAACAATAGTTATGCTCTCAATAATTTTCGAAATCTAATTTTTCATAATACAAGAATTATTTTGGAACACGTTTCAACAATTTCAGTGGCGCACCTGAGTGCAAAGGGTTAAATCGAATTTATTCTCCTGCCATCAAAGTCTGAAAAGAAAAGTGCATAAAGAATAAAATAAATAAGAATCGCCTGACCTTATTAAGAAAAATATTAATAACAAATGAGTGTTAATCGATGCAGCGTGAAAGAGATGATAGTGTAAAGGGTTAATAACGGGCTTGAGAAATCCCGGCCTCGAAATTGTAATCCCGTGGATATTGCCGCGGTGACGGAAACGTAGTTGAAATTGGCCGCGATCAAGGATCGGCCGTTTAATTGCGCGGCGGCGTTAAACCTGTTTGGTATTGAAACAAATAAACCTTTCCGTTGTTGCGGGGGAGGGTACGGTTGATATAAACGTTTCCCGGAAAATCTCGCGAAAACATCGCGCGCGCGCGCCTCCCTCGGACACGCGTAACGGCGCCGCGCGTAGCGGCGTGTCACCGGTCGCGAGGTGAAAAACGGCCGAACGGAACGCTCGATAACGACTAATTGGACGTACCAGCGACAAATTGATGTTTACTTCGGCACGTATAATGACACACAATTACGATAATGCCCGCGTAATTGCATCCGAGATCGGTCTATCGGCGAAGAAAATGAGCCCGGCGCGACGCGGAGACCGACTGGTTTCGCTTTCCCGGTCTCGATTTTCGTGATCGACCTCTGAACATCGATGGATAGCTTCTTCATCGTCGTGGAGGATTTCTCGCCTGTCCTTCTTGTAACCCTTTGTTTAACCTTTTAGATACTACGCGCCACTATAGTGGCTTTCGCGAATGGCTCGTGCTTTACTCAATTGTTTTATTATTTATTAAAGCAAACAATTAAAGTGAAAGTGTGTATATGCAATATATTAAGAAAAGAATATATGTTATTAGTACTATATATAGATATCCGGAAAAAATATATATTAAGAGAAAATCGTAATTTAGCTACGAAAAACTTTATTTGCGCAAAATCCTGCCGTATCTAAAAGGTTAATGCAGTCAAGAATTTATATTTTTCTGGATGTTCGTTTCGAAACAATGGTGTTCGTCTGCGTCGCAATATTCCTCGCCTGGTTCGACGAGTCTTTGTTTGCGCGGTGTTATTCAATTCTGTGGTTGAATGATCCTCGCTGCGGTGAACAGATTTTTAACCCTTTGAGCAGATCTTTTAACGCTTTTAAACGCTAATCAGATATGTTAATTTGTTAGCAATTTTGCGTTTTGATTAATTATCACGACGCAGTCTAAGATGCGAGAGAAATTTATTTTAAGCGAGTCCGCTGCACAGTGTAATTAGAGGAATGGAAAAAAATATAGAAAAAGATGATAGTTTTTTTAATATAATTATTTATTCATAATCCTTGCCTATGCGGCTTAGGATGGCTTCCGGTTTACAAATTTTCCTACTTCTATTTGTATAAACTATAACTATTTACATTTTTTTTGTTTTACATCTTAACCTAGAACTTAACACCTAAAAATCCTTCTTCCGTCTTCATTGCACCTTTCTTTGGCATCTTTTCCCATCCTTATTGCTATGTTTCTTTTTAGTTTTCTTCTTTTTCTCTTCCGCTCTCCCCTTCCTCGTTCTGTCTCCGCTCTCTCTCCACGTCGCTTCTCCTCCTCTCTTCTACTATCTTTTTCAATTCTGCTAGCCCCTCTCCTCCTTCTCCCAAAATTTCTTTTATGCTAGTTCCTCCTCCCGTCCCACACTCCACCACATGTTCCATCGTTTCCTCTTCTCTCTTACATATTCTGCACATTCTTTCTTCCTCCTGCCTCCACGTCTGTCTTCCCCTACTCTCATTTCCACACCTGAATCTTGCTATTAACGTTCGGTCTTTCTTTCCCCTCCTACCCCTTAGGTATCCCGGTAGTTTTTCTGTTACTATGCCCTTGTACGTTTGGTTATATTTTGAAGCCTCTATCTGTTCTTTTCTCTCTTCTTTTCTCTTCGCTTCCAGCCTCTCTCTTAACTTTTTATAAATTTTCTTTGTTTCTCCCCCCTCTTGTTCCCTAATCCTTTCCATCTCCTCCCCCTCCAGCCCCAGCGTGTTTCTTGTTTGTCTCCTCTTTTTCTCCCAATCGCTCCCTGTGTTTTTCTTCTTTTCAATTTCCTCTATACACCTCCTCACAATCTTTTTCTCTGACACTCTTGCTTCTTCTTCGTACTTCATTGCTCTTTCCAATGCTTTGTCCCTTACTTCTTCACTCTTCGTTTCTTCTGTCACTACATAGTTTGGCGTGTTTCTATCCAGCCCCAATATCCATTTAATGTACTTTCTTTTTACCCTCTCCAGCCTCCCCTCCCTCTGCCACCCCCATTTTTTAATATAATATAATTCTAATGTAGAGTCTTTATTAATCTATAAACAATTCAAACAAGTAACCATGAACATCCAGGTTATGTAATGGAAAAAAATATGGAAAATATATTTCTTTAATAACATAATGCTAATATAAAGTCTTTATTAATCCATAAATAATTGAAATAACTGACCATGAGCATTCAGGAAACACGTCGATATGGAAAGCGATCCCCTTGGCTCTGTTTGCTCAGGCATTTAATTATTATATCGCCGTGTTTTTAATATTGATTTATTCAGAGTTATCCATAGTGAATTTAAATGTGAGTGAATTAAAATTATATGAATTAATCCTTTGGCTGCGGCGCACTCGGCTAGAAATATTAATATGTATCTCTATAAGAAGTAGGCAGATCAGTCGTTGTGATTGGCTGTCGCATCGCGAAGATAATTTTCATAAAGAAAGAAAGAAATTATATAAGTCATAAAGAAAGAAATTAAATATTAATAATGAATAACAAGTATCATATGATGGAGACAGTTTTTAATGCAATGATAAGTTGATGCAACTGCGGTGTTGTGGTTGGCAAAATGTAGAGATCGTGTATAAATAGATGGACGTATCTTTAAACAATTATTGAGATAGTTAGATCAAGAATGGTAAATTAGGTTAGAAGATATAATTCTTATTTCGGGACGTTTGTATATAAATAATAGAAAATAGTAGAAATAATAAATAGCAGAAAATATTATTCAACAATTCTATAAAACTAATACTGAATAAAAATGCACTTCTTCTTTTAATAATTTCAATCAAATGAAAATAATATGCCAGTATTAACAATGTTCCAAGTTAAATTCTACCAACATTTATTCTATAATTTTCAAATCGATTTTTGCATATAACCGCGTAAAACTGCTGTCTAATAATTATTTTAAAGTAAACGAGAACCATAAACAGCGACAAGATTAAATATTGTCGGACCAACATCGACTCGCTTAAAACATTAAAAACTAAAAGACGATTCTATTTTGGCTCGTGATCTTGCAACTACTACAGTACATTTTCGTTTTACATAGAGATCCACGGTCGGTCGGTCATCGAATACCGTGTTGAACATTTTAAATACTTGTAAATGATAAACTGAAGCAACCAAGTCGTCGACGACTACTTTACGGACGGTCATAATTAGTGTTTTTTGCCCACAGATATTTTGCATATTTGTTTCGCAATATGTTCACCGTTACATGTCCATCGTTACATATCTATGGTTACATATCCGTCGTTGCATACATATGTATTGTTACATATCTATCGTTACATATATATTGTTATACATCTAATGTTACATATATCTATCGTTATATATTTATTGTTAAATATCTATCGTTACATATCCATCATTACGTGTTCATCGTTTGTTTCGTCAATACGTTTCAGCGTCAACCACACGCGATTTATTCTACTTAAATTTCAGGATATAAATTCGACTCAACTAGCACAATCTCGCCCATAAAAACGCATCCACCGCGAAACTACCCTCGTTGCGCACCGCGCACGGGAACCGCAATTTATCTCCTCGCCGCGTGCACCGTGCGCCGCGCCGCCAAACGAAAACGTTCGAATATCCGTCCACGTTAGACGACGGAATGTCGCGAAAGCCGGCAATGTACCTCGGCGTGCGAAATTGCAACGTTCGCGTCCAGGCCGTTGCATAATGAAGACACGTTCGCGAGCCGAGCGCGGCAAAAAGCGAACGATTAGAGCGGCGACGCGGGAGCGACGGGAGAAAAAAAGTTCGGCCGTCGGGATCCGCCGAAATACATACACTGTGTATCAAGGAACGGTTTTGTCTAACGAGCCCTGTTCCGCTTTTATTGCCGGATGATTGCGCGTTTCTGCGCCGGGCCGACGGATTCGCAAACGAGGCCGACGGGAAAAAATGTATTTTTAACGAGGCTGATTGGAAAGGAGCGCGCGCGCGCGCACGCTCGCGTCAGCCGCGAAACGAGCCCGCCGCTTTTTATGCCGGCCCGGGACCGCGCAACGAGCGCGAAAACAAAAGCGCCGCCCGAAATATCGGCGTTTCCCGCGTGACGGTGCAATATACCAACAATAACAACAACAACACGCGCGACGGCGCCGTCTTCTGTTTCTCTGTCTCTCAACGTTTGACGTCTCAAGGCGATCGGCGTGCCATTCGCGCGAGTCCGCGAGCCGCAAAAACCGATCCCAGCGGACGGTCTCCCCGGTTTTTCGGGACCGATTGTCTTCTGTCTCCGCCATTGTTGTCTGAATGGTAGTGTCTTCTGATGGGGACTTTAGTATTTATTTTGGTTGATCGTAAGTGATTTTTAATGATGAAATGGAGGTTTATTGTTGCCGTTGACGTGTTGCGAAATTATTTGCAACGATGTTAGTGAGATTGCTTGGAAGGACTTTACTTATAATTGTTAGAACATAGTTATACTATAGCATATTACATAGTATATTATATCAAAGTTATAATAATATAACATGGTCTGAGAATAAAAGTATTTATATAATTATATTAGTTGGATCCCGACGTCATTGGAAGCAATCTTTTTCTTTACAATAATTTAGATATCATTGTTATAATATAGTTATATTATAGATAATAAACAGATTTATATAATTAGTGAAATCAATTTCTGAGGTGATTTGAAGCAACATTTTCCTTTACAACAATTTTCTCCGAAGCGTCGTTAATGAGCTATTAATAAAAAAAACAGTGACCAATGAGTGGCGAGCCTGTGTGGTGCTGGGCGGCCAGCTCGTCTCTCATTGGTCACTTGTTTTCGTTAATAACTCGTGAACAAAGCGGAGGATTCCATTTGTGTAAAGGAAAAAATTGTTTAAAATAACTCCAAGATTTCATTTCGCTATGGGTAGTGACTTTTGGAACACCCTGTATATTATATACATAGAACAGAACGTATAACCACTTCGATGTACAAGACTGTTATTAATTTTAGCGAAAAAACATCCAGAGGAGATTTTTATAGTATTGAATGGGATGTATCTTGGTGCAACTAATCTCTTCGTAAATAGTCGTGAAAAGGTCATACAAAGGTCAATTCTTATATTTAAGCGAAGTGATGTATTTTTTAGTGCATCGGTGCATTCGTCCCGACTTTCGTTGTCAAAATATATTAACCTACTTGTGTCGAAAAGTTATGACTTCTGCAGACATCTCAATTTGAATAACACTACCGGATAAACAACAATCGTTACGCTAACGCTAGTAAACACATAGATAAAGTTTTATGACAGTGTCCCGTTAATGGCGACTTAGAATTAGTTGAATTGAAATATCTCATGAATTATTCATTGTTGTTTACATAAGCAGGTTGATACATTTCCACGACTGTGTCGTACTGTATCCAACAATGTATTGAAAAATACATTATTCCATTTTTTTAAAAACGAAAAACTAAAATTTCCCTTCGCATGATCTTTGCAAATTTTTAAAAATTAGTTTGCTACCAGTAACAATTATTATCTGACTGTAGTCAACTGTTTTTAACATTTTATTAACCGGTCATTCGGCTTTAAAGATTTCTATTATTATAGGATGATTAAACATTTTTATATATTCATAACATCAGCACTAAACAATATTTATTTTATCAACTTTATTTCTATTTGAAAAATTATATAATAATATTAGCAATTTTGTCTCTTTATTGATTGCTATGACAAACAAATATCACAAGCTAACAATCGAGGGAAAACGCCGATTTATAGACTGACGATCGGTAAAGTGTTAGCAACGTTATTGAATGACGCAATTATTCGCGTGCGCGAGAGTCTACAGATCCTTTCGACCAATTCCCATACAGAACGCATTGTTTACTAGCGCGACGATCTTCTACTTCTGAAACTTATTACCATAGAACGCATCGCGTTCGGTAAATCCTGTTTACCCGGCGTTCAATATTTAGAGAGATAATAGATTATTTGCACTCGACACTTCGCCTATAGACAATCACTTAGCAGACTTTTACAAAACTGACGGTATATTTCGTTCATAAACCGACAGGCAATCATGGAGCAACATAGTCTAACGCCGTCTTTTATAATTCTTATTTAACACTTTACCGACCGCAAATATCTCTATCTTGTCGTAACGTTAGCTTCAAACATTATTTATTTTTATCTATTTTATTCATCGCGCAAGGTATCGAATATTTAAGAAACTGTATAATAATAGCTCAATAACTGATAGCAAATTATTGGTTACGTGTTAACCCTTTGCACTCGACGCCATTTTCACTGTAAATCTAAAACAATATTTCTGGCTCATAGTATTCCCATTTTATGTGACAAAGTGCATTTTATGCATATGAAATTCATTCTTGTGACTCGTAGCAACAGTTTCACTATTGAATAATTTTTTCAATCTAAACTTTATTGTTATAAAAATTATTTTGTAACGTGATAGAACAATTATTGCGGTGTCTCAGAGTCACCGCTCGAGTGCAAAGGGTTAAAAGAAA